>NW_008751824.1:1126539-1129759 GCF_000715545.1 Opisthorchis viverrini | reverse complement strand
GTCCTCGCCCACTCATTCTCAAAAGAAATATTTTCCTTCAAAAAAACTCAAAAGTTATTCTTCATAAGGTTTTGCTTGCTTTGGGGTTCCTTGTAAGGGTGACGCTCCGTATTACACTGACTGCACGTTTCTAAATTATTTTTTTCTCTTGACCAGTGCTCTCTGAGTCACACGATTATGACTAAAACAAATGCGTCTTTGACGGTCTCGGATAACTTTTGTCTACATTTTCATACGGAGATCCTCTTGTGTCTATGACTTGTGCACTCTTATTCCAGGTATGCGTATCCAATTACGTGATATTTATGATTTTTACTTGGTTTTCTCCAGGAACTCTTGGTAGACAAGGTTCACCGCCAGTGGCACGGAATTTGGAGGCACGACTTCGCGCACTGAACAAATCTTTCATCTTTGTCTTGCTGTCGGAGATTTTCCCTGCCAAACTGGCCTTATTTGAGGACCAGATCGATGTATGGATTCAGGTGCGTTGCTTGAATCTGATCATCTGATCAAGGCTGCTAGCAACGTCACTGTTCAACATTTACACTTTGCGTCCAGCTTCATATCGTCCGGAGCGACATATTAGTTGGTCTAACAAAAGCGTACTTACAATCAAAGGGTCGTGACAAAAAGTAGATCAAACACGAAATGTTTTCAAAACAATCCTTCAGTCAGCGAAATGCGTGAGGTACAAGGCAGACAGACTGCGGAGCTAATCAGAAAAATTTCCTCCTAATAGGAGGCTGCCTCAAAGTTATTTGGGCGTCGCTTACGGGTTCTGTTGGGGAATACTACCACAACCATTTTCTGTACGCCAACTTCCCGGTCGATTGCAAAATGCCATAAAAAGCACACAGTTCAATAACCATGGATGTGGACAAACACAATTGTGATTGTCCTTAAGTCAACCGTGGTAACCTGAGTACATGCTAGTTATCAAGTCACAGTCCCTTTTTGGGGGACTGACAGGTCTTTCCCAATTACAGGGAGTGACCTTCAGTGCGACCCTCAAGTTCGACTTGCGAATATTCTTGAGGATATGGTTATCGATAGACAGATTATCACTTGGTTACGTGGCTCAACAGTCTTTCGGTTGATCCATTTTGTTATATGCTTCAAGTGCATAGGCACTCATCTAGTTGTCTGCTGCAGGCTTGTCTTCCAGGAACGGATGTGGTTAAAGTAAGTAAAAGCCTGCTTCAGACGGTCTTGTGGCGGTTGATAGGTATTCAAGGGCGAAATTCCATCTCACTGCTATGGCAAATTTATACTGTGTGAACGATCAAACAGCCCACATACAAACTTACTTCTGTTATGCTGCCATGAGACAGAGTCCATATCGTGTAAATCTGTACGGAGTTTTGCGATCAGGGAACGGTTAAGTAACCAGAAGACTTCAACTTCAACGCCACAATAGATGGTTAAATACAATACTCCCTTTGTGAAAGGGTCACCGAAAGCCATCGGTGTCCCGTGGCTCCGTTTTCCGAGTATTCTGATCATCATCATCATCGACAGCATGACATCAGTGTTCAACGCCGATGCTTCACTACCGTAAGTATTCGGATAAAGCCGTTTTTCAGAACACATCAGCAATACTGGCATTTGGTCCTGAGCGTTGAGTAGTGAAGTCCATTTGACCTCAGAAGTATGCACATGAACCACTGAACTTCTCATTTTTATAAACTCGCGCGATTGGATTAATCGCAGTTCAGGCATATCTGATGTCTGGGAGAATTGTGCCATCTCGGATACCAGGTTTTTGACAGTGCAATCGATTGGCGAAAGCGGTGATTGGTAATCACTGGGACCTTGGCCTCTCGTTGTTGCGATTAAACATCTTCAGGTGGGCGAGATGGCTCAGTGGTTAGTGCGCGAATTTACTGACCGGAAGGTCCATGGTTCGAAACCGACCCCTGCCTCTCGACTTCCCCTGTCTAGGCTTGGGCAACCTGGCAATATCCCAGCCCTCGTGCTTCCTTCGGGTAGCATGGCAGCTAGGTACCGGAAGGGTGTTACAACTTGACGATTATTTATTCATTACTATGATACTAAGGTGTGTACTGGTCCTGGCTAGTCATGGCTGACCGCTAAAAGGGCCGAGCCGTCCAGCTTCCAGTCTTATTCGTAGTACGGGGTGAGACCAACACCCATTTATACCAACATTTAGCGTCACCCTACACCGTTAGTCCATGAGCACCAGCTGTTACACTATGGTCAACAGTCGCTCCACGATAAGGAAGGACTAGATTCGGAAAGAGTCGTGAAACTTCAGCAGCTAATCTACAGAACCTGTTTTAACGGGCGCCGAGAAATTTTAGTTACTGTTTTTGCACTGGAAACTCCCACATGCCTTTGACGGAGTCTGTTTATCTCTTCCACAGGTAGCTTGTCCGCGACTCAGTATCGACTGGGGTACGGAATTTCAGAAGCCTATTCTCACCCCGTACGAGGCAGCTGTTGCGTTGGATTTGGCTGAATGGCGAGAAACGACAGACTCGGCTTATCCAATGGATTATTATGCGTATGACAGTCTCGGTTCATGGACTCCAAACCACCGTGATAATCGTCCGGCGCTCAACGCACGAGCTATAACACAGACTTCTGTGGTCGTAAAGCAAGAACACACCGGATGAACCATTGTAATACATATTTACAGCATTTTCGATATTAATACTTAAATAAATGAACAGTTGCACATAGTAACATGTTTTCTTCAGAATTTGTAGGTATCTCAGTAAGTTGAACAGTATAGTCTACCACGATTACATGTTCAAAAGTCCTGTCTGACATGAGCCGTTTACTCTTGGCGACACCTTATGTGATTTGGGTGTGGGAATCGCAAGGCGTTTTCATCTGTCAAATGTAGTCATTAATTTTATCGGTACGAGTGTTTGAGCAAATGTGAGACAACATAAAGGTCTTACAGTTCGGCGACCGAGTTGTTTGGGGCTAAGCGTGGCTCTCGTCATTGCACGGAAGATCAACTAGTTAGCTGCTTTCTGGTTCGGTAGCATAAGGTAACACACTGTACCTTCCATCGTTCTGGTCTTGTGAATCCCCTCAACGTTATGTCTTCGAGTGGAATTGTGTGACTGAATGTGAGATTGCGCCGCAACTTTGGTTGTGGTGGACCGTAAGTAGTTGAAAGTCCAAACAGTATGGTGTGATAATGTTGCGGAATCATCATCATCATCATCAAGGACAGCAACATCAGTGT
>NW_008751824.1:1075007-1122737 GCF_000715545.1 Opisthorchis viverrini | reverse complement strand
TTTTTTTACGGAACACGTCGCCATACATGTTCCAACCCCCAACCTGGAGGGCCAGGAGACTGTGTTCGTCGGACCTCTACCCATGGACCAACCTGGTATGAGAGACTCCGCGGCAGGCCTCAGGCGAATATGTGGAGCCAAATGTACATCATCATCATCATCGTCGACAGCATGACATCAGTGTTCAACACCGATGCTTCACGGCAAATTGTACATATTGACCTGTATTCAAGTACAGCACTCCCGGACGGTGACGTGAAATTTCAACCGCCCATGAGTCATACAGGTAATGTAACGAGAACTTTGCCGTAGTTTTTATCAATCAGGCACCCGATAATGTGTGAGGTTCCCTATTTGTTAAGTTAATTTAGCCATCTTCGTCACTTGTGCAGCCAAAAACTAAGTTCATATTAGAGGCATGGTACAAGGAGCAACATGTCCACGCAGGACGGGTAAGCCTTTCATAAATTCCGGCGCCATTTAGGAGCAATGAGCCCCATCTTACTAATAATCTTATCATCAGGTTACGAGTGATGTACTATTCGCTGTGGTAAGCGTATGAAGACGGTGAGGTGTTTCCCCCAGGCAATCATCATATTTGGATTTACGTGAGCAGCCATGCTGCCTTCCCCAGGAAGGACGGGCTTGAAAATGTTAGTCCCAAAATCCACACACCATTCGCTTAACGGTTTCCGCTGATCAGTTATCTAATACACTAAAGATACAAGTGAAACCCACCAAGAACCCGGATACTGTCATCTGGCTTGCTCACAAACATCAGGATTTTGAGGCCCGTACCCTATTCTTCATGCTCAGTCCAGTCTCTCCAACAGTCTAGGTTGGCCCCTAACGACCCGGGCGCCTCCAGAATAATTGTATCACCGATATCATTGACTTCCTTCAGTATATAGCTTCTCAATTCTACTCCCCGATTCATCAAATGGGGGAAAGTGTGGCCGCCAAAACTAGTCACAGTTCATGTCGCCCTAAGATGGCACGTGACGACGTGAGCCGAGAACAGCAAACAAGATTCTGGCTGAATGGGGTTTTGTGGACCACATCTTTGCACTCCGCTTAGTGTAAGACCAGCGGTATTCGTTTAGGCGCCTTACAATCTTGAGCTTTTTTGAATTCTAGAATGAGTCCAATTCCGTCGACCAATTCAACATGTGCAATGGGGTATGCCTCAGAAGTTCGTGAATATCATCTGTTCATATCCACGGACATGAACGCATGGGAGTGTATGGAAAGCACTTTCACAGTCACAGGGATGTTCACTCTCCCCACTCTTTTTCAACTTCGTTGTCGATGAGGAAATAAGGCAACCCCTAGATGGAAACTCAAGGCTTACTAGAAAAGCTGGCTAAGGTCAGTCAGTCCTCCGGAATATGCTTCACACGAAAATCAGTCGTGCTGCCGGGTGAAGTTTTTGAGGATGCGACACCGGAATTTTCGAAATACTAAACTTATCTCAGGAGCTGAGTTATCTCTGATGGCAGCGTGACAGTAGGAGCAAACTCACGAATTAAAAAAAAATCAGGATTAGTCTTGCTAATCTGTCGCGGACTAGCCCTACGCCCCCTCCCTGCTCCATTTCTCCTCCCTTCCCATTATAACGCGTTTCTCAAATAAATTGAGATGGCTGTATGGCGGCCATCTCACCTGGTATTGTCGCTGATGACGATGATCAGAAACAATATCGATTTAATCAGTGTACTTGTAGGAGATACTAAGTAGTGGGTGTAGGCACGCCACAGTAGTCGATGGTACTGCAGCCGCCCAGTAGGAGCATTCAACGGATGATGTAGGACGTTCGGGTGTGGTGGGTAACCTAGGGACGCGGGAAGCAGTGTCGAGGAGTGGGTAATGTAGTCGTATGGTATACGTGGGTACACTTGGGATAACCAGGTTTGGGGCAGGCCCAATAAGTTGCCACAAACAGAATGAAGCAGTGGCGAATCCAACCCCATGTTGTTAATTAGTGTTGGGCGTTCTAAGACTGGATACTCGGCTCACTAGCCTATTGCATTATGACATCACCTGGGGAGGTAGTGCGTTTGAAGTTAAAATCCTGAGAATTTGGTAGAACACGCGACCATCACTTCTCATACCGAACAGTGGACAAGCATGCTCTGTCCGGAAGCAGGACCACGCACGGTAGTCACCTTAGCAAGTCAGTGAATAAAGTCTACCGGGGTCGCTTGCTGAAGTATGCACGTGTGGAAGGTTTGAAATCTGACGCCCCCCAACTTTGGCAATACCCGACCTGCCACAGGCAGGTGAATCGTGGGACCCTCCACTCAACCGCCACAGTGAAGGCTAAATCCGGTCGTCATTCCACAAACTCAGTAGACTCCGTATTTCCTGTTGCGTTCTCTGAGGACATCATGTACTACGACTAAGCTCATTATATCCAAGGGGGCCGCTGCAATTATTGCATAATGGCCTACTGAACTGACGCTTTACCATCCCCCAGATGGCATACACAAAATGACCTGCACTTAGCATAGAACGTTCTATTTTGTTTGAAATGCGAAAACATGAACATAGGCGTTAGAAGTGTTCTGATTATCGTGGTGACGGGCTCCGATCCGACCAGTCATCTTTTGGTAGGCGAGCAAAGCTATCCCGAGGCGGGCTGCGCGACCTGCTACTCGAATCCACACGCGACCGGTGAACAGATCGAGAACGTGACCTTGAGCGGCGGTATGGTCCAGAACGAGGTGCGCGTCGATCGCTGTATCCAAAGCGTCTATTTCGATCCGAGAATCCACGTCTGAAAAGGCAAATGAGATCCAAATAGTCACGAGAAAAGTTACGTTTCTAAATGATGAAACCATTCTTTGCTACTGCTGCTATTTTTGAATAACATTCATTGTTACTTACCGCTGTTATGGACACCAGGTAACGATAACCATCACCAGAGACAACAACATCGGTGCTGACGCCAATGCTTCACTGGGTACAACCATAGTAGAAAAATCATTCAGCTGTAACACCTAGCTGCCCAGCTGCCCGAGAGGTGGCATACTACCAAGTTGTCCAATCCTAAGGGGGGAATTCGATGCAGAGGTCGGCTTCGAGCCACAGACCTTCCGGTCAGTAAATTCGCGCTCTAACCACTTGAACCATCTCGCCCCACCATCGTAGCGTGAAGAGAAAGTGGCTGAAGAAGGGGACCTAGTACTGGCCTATGTCAAGCATTCCAAGCGCTCAACCTGTGAAGAAACTGACAGCACGAACGCCACTGACATCGATTAGCCACCATTTTTTGAAACGTCTCTAGCCAAGCGCAGGCGGGGTCAGATAACCCACCCTGAAAGGTGTACAACGTCAAAAACATCCATTTTCTTCGAAATTCCATCTAGTATTTATCATTCAGATCGACAAACTAAAAGGCAGTTAATCACCACATGTACAGCGGACAAACGGGTTAGAGTGATGATGAAGTCGGGCCTCCTTAAGGGTCGGACCAATGCCTATGCTTTGCACTGAAATCCAGTCGAACTATCGGCCAGATATTAGTGACAATGTTTATCCATGTTGTAGACCGAGTCAGGCTAGCACTGCACTGATTCCGTTCCCTACCAACTTCACTTCCAGGAGTGTCTTCATGAACTGTGGCAGTACGTTAGCGCTACTACGAATGATTCTGCGGGCAGCATGCTATCAATGGAGTTCCACTGGACCAGGATGATCCGCCAATGGGTGGGATAAACAGTCAGTAGAAAATGACATCCCATCAAGTCTTCCGAAAGAACCTTCAGAAAATAGAGCTTCAAAAACCCGTCGCACATTTGGTACAGGAATCTCCTCACACGCAACATAGAGGGCACTCATGAACTGAGGCGTTCCATGCGGCGTGGGGTTCAACGGCGGACAGTTTAGGGTCCGCAACATTTAAAAATCTTGTTGAGAAAAAAGAGCGAAGTGCGAGCCGACTCAAACATTCGAGGTGTCTGCGGCCCTAACACATTGGGTAATCATGACAAAATCTAACAAGAGCGCCATACACTGAAAGGGGTAAGAACTTCATCCTGAAAGGCTTGCACAGACACATGACACGTTACTCTTTTTTCGAACTTCTTGCTCGCTTCCCCACCCCTTAGGCACAGCCGCTGTATCATGGTAGCTAGACATGTCAGAAAAAAACCATCGTTACACGGTGCAAACACGAGCACGTCATGATGACGGCCACCCAATGCTTCGGTGACCATGGCTGGGTGAGGAACAGGCCCCAAATCGCGTCGAACTTATCGTGCAGTGTACATGTAAAAAGCAAGCTATTTTAATAACCCGATAGGAATCGAAACACTACGAACCACAAACAGTTAATCTGACAATTTCCATGAAAGGAAAAGTAGCAAACAAATACTCTACTTCTAACAACTGAAGCTGCTCGTAGCGAAAGGGAACCGACCTTTTATCTTTGCCCATGTAAACGCCGGGGGTTGGCTGATGAGGGGCACTGGTCAAGCTGTAGTCAACACGGAGAACGCGATCGTGCAGCTCCAGTCCACGCGCACAAGCAGCTCGCGCAGCACGTGCGTCTTCCAAAGATTGGAAATAAACAAACGCGAAGCCTCGAGAGCGACCTGACCGCAATAAAAGCAGAATGAAAAAAGGGAGTTCACAAACCCCGGTGACGGCCTTCCATATAGCAACGGATAAAACAAAAGTTGGCCAACCACGGCCGTTCAGAGAATGGGCTAATAAACAGTTGAAAGCGTCCTTTTGGGAGCCAGTCGCAGTGTAGCTTCCCCAGAGCTCTAATGGACGCTAGGCATCATGAGGCATGTTTGAGAATTTCTTCCACTGA
The DNA here is from genome assembly GCF_000715545.1 of Opisthorchis viverrini. Lineage (NCBI taxonomy): Eukaryota > Metazoa > Platyhelminthes > Trematoda > Opisthorchiida > Opisthorchiidae > Opisthorchis > Opisthorchis viverrini. The sequence continues at coordinate 1,117,918 of NW_008751824.1, read as the reverse complement.
TTTATTGCCACGACTAGAGTTTATGGCATCAGTTACTTTGGTGCACAGCTGCAATCTCATCTCGAAGAAGCACGATGGATGAGATAATGTCAGTTTTCACGAGCCTAGACACGAGCAGTGGGGACGAAAGTTTGGACTGCCGAAATTCCGGTCAGCACCTTCGCGCCTCCAATATGGAGCTAACTCGAGCTCATCGAGGGTTCAAACGTCCTCCACACACGACCGTTTAGGTGAGCGTAACTTAAAAGTCAGAGTTTGCACTTCCGAATAGTGTTTAGCCCCTCCATGCATTTTGAGCTAACGCCCCATCTACCGGGACACAGATGAAATAGGATAGGAAAGCGACCGAAACCTCACAGTTCCATGAAGCTCCTTTGCAGGTGGTATGGCGGTCTTGCCACAACCATCTTTCTCATCGCCGCCTCAGAATAACCAGTCCTCTCGTGCCAAATCATACTTGCTGCTCGTTGGAACATCTCATGAACGTTTCATTCCAGATGTAATTTGCGAGCGGCCTCCTTTTCAGCATCAGTGGTAGAGCGGGGCAGTTATTCGAAGAACCCTGGTAAATCAACATTGCTTATAACGTTGGAAACATGAACCACTTAAGTTTCCAACAATCTGGCGAGTAATGCCATATCAATGGGAATCTTCTCAAGACTTGTACGACAGTTTTGGACCGAAATCGTGAATATGGCGAACGAGACAACCAGGTTAGGAGGCCCTTGCTGGAATGATGAAAATGCAGGCTTACAAACCACCACGTTGAGACGCATGGAAGCCTGGAAGAACAATCACACATATAACTGAATCACATGGGGCTGAATAGGAAGCGTTAACTTGACTCGACCATTTTTGGGCACTGTTCCAGAGATGTCCAATTCTGTCAAGAAACGGGAGGTAATATCTATCCCGCCGGCATTGGTGGTGAGTTGCACAAGTTCTGGAACGCGGAAACAAGAGGCCCTGTCTCGACCATTGGCCACATTAAACGGAACGGGGGCTACTATGGACTAGAATACTACATTCCATGGTGGAATGAATTTAAAGATAAACAGCAATTACGGGTGGTAACAGTAATCCGTTTTCTGGGGTTCACGACGCAAGCTGTCTTCATCTGATACACCTTGGAAATTGTGCCTGAGGGCGTCCCCTCAGTCTATCAATTATTATCCTCACAAGAGGCAACATCAACTTCGACACTGATGTTTCGCTGTCCAGGTTCTTAAAAGAACCACTGAGTAGGTAGAACGGTACACAGGCGTTTTCGACCCATTTGGAAGGACCATTCTAAGGCGGCTTACGTCCATAGGACGCAACATGTTTTCCATGGAAGACAGATCAAGGAACATACGGATCCTATGGTAGTAACATGAGGATTTCCACCTGATCTATGGAGTGACTCACCTGTAAGACTGTCATAAACAATCTGGATATCCTCTAAAGGACCATACGCACTCATTATATCGTATAAATGGCGCTCTTCAGTACGCAGAGAAAGGCCAAAGACACCAAGTATGCGTGAAGGTTTCGGAACAACACCAGCGTTCGGTCCGCGCCCACGAACTTCACCCGCATACCTCGTCGGACCAGCACTTTCGTAACGGCTACCGTACGACGGACGGCGGTCGTCATCACGCCCATAACCATTGGATTCCCGAGGACGATCCCTACGTCCAGAATAACCTCGGGATCTATCGGTGTCATCCCTGAAAAGATGCAACAAATTCGCGATGGGTGGCAGCTCATTAGGACTGACACGCTGGTAAGTATACAAACATCTGAATGAAAACTACGGGTGCTAAACAATGTGCTGTCACTGAGGCGATGTTCAGTCCTACGTACAGCAGCTGTAAAAATGTTACAAAGGGCCAAGCGAGGCAAATATACATGCCATAGCCCAACCTGAATTAAAGTAAACGAAAACAGTTACTAGCTTCCTGGAACATCATAAATATTAGTGAACTTAGGTGATCGTATCTGACAGGGAACCCACGGTCACCAGACGACTCCGGAATTTCGAAGTCCGTGACCTCATTTCCAGGGATATGCAATGATCATCATCATCCATAATCATTGTCAGCTGTAAGAACCGCGCACTGGTTGTAGCTGCCACAGTTTCGTTCACCGATGATTGGGAGGTAGGTAGCTGCGCATTGCACGCGCGAGCTGGTAAACTGGTGCATAAATCCAGCACTGTCAGTGGGATGTCGAGCGGGGGGGGGTGGAAAAGGAGCTATGCATTGAAGGCAATAGCTTGGATGCACGAGCGCCATTGAGGGCGCGACTGGGCCATGTCTGATAATGTCTCTAGCCATTGGTGTGGCCCGTCTCGGGGTCCCCATCCAGGAAGACGGCAGTGACCAGCGCAGCTGAGTTTGCTGGTAATGGCCTTCATACTTCGCTGCCAAGTCATTGTTTGACCGCCTCTGGCTCTCTTCCACCCTTCACATGGTTGGGCGAAAAGAGCCCTTCGAGGAAGTCGGTCGACTGGCATACGCAGTACGTGGCCAAGCCAACGGAACCTGTGCAGTGTGATCAGTTCATCTATCGAGGGTGAGTTATTTCTCCCTAATACCACTCGACGTACTTCAGTTCAGTTCATATGTAATGAAGCCACTTTTGTATAATAGACGAGCGAGCTGGTCCCCTGCACCGAGTCATATGGTGGTGCCACCATTAAGTTGGAAATTCCGTAGAACCGTACGCAATTTTCAATAACACCACTGATAACTGACTAACGTACAGGCACGCTAAACGGTCTGAAGACCTATTGTGTAAGAAATGGAAGGACCCGGTACTAGTTTACGGCTCCAAAATAATTAACAAAGCAATAAGCCCGAGTACAATGGTAAAAACACTCACGAGTACTCCCTGGTGCGAGGCGCGTAGTCGTCGTACCGCGGAGCCCGGCGGTGACCCCCCGTGGGTGAATCCACGTAAGACATAGCTATGAAAGTAGACAGTACGGCAACCGTTGCTTGACAAATACGACGACCAGCCGGAAATGAACAAACAAAGAATACATCTTGCATTTTGTTGACTTGTATGCTATGCTTTGATCCATCTCGATATAGGAACCTGAGTCAAGTTCATCGGACAATGCCGTCTCCGTTTAACAGGTTTTTGGATCTTGCTAGTTTTCCTGATTTAGTTGACAGAAATTTAATCCACTTTGACACGCTTGTCAGCCATTGTCTTGTCTTGAGACTTGCTGGCACACCCCTATGCTGAGTACCTTCGGCTAGTCTTCCCGATGCGACTTGCAGAGACGGGCGGTTTGAAGATTCACCCAGTTTGTTATACCGACCTGTGGCTTTTCGGGCGCAACGTCTCTCCGATGTATTTAACTGGAATTTTGAAACTCGCTAGGGTTGCTGAATTAGGCGACTGAAATAATTCCGTTTTGGGAAGCTCGGTTTGGGACTTGCTGGCGTTACCCTATTTTCGACGAGTATACTCGGTTAGCCTTCATACAACTTGCCGAAGAACCACGCTCCATCTTCTTTTACTGGCTACTCAGTACGATCTGTCGGTTTCAAAGCCGTTGAGCAGCCAAAATGCCATTATAGTAGGACTTCGCAGGGAAAACTCGACGTACATAGGCCGGAGCTTAGGTCGCTCCACGGTTGGCACCCCACACAAGGACAAATCTTGCAGTTTATTTATTTGTGATAAGATCCCATTTACACTTATAGTTGAAAAGTCAAGGAAACTGAAACATCGACGACCGGACATACGTTGGTGGGATAGAGTTACTCGGCGCCTAAGGAAGTGGCAGGTTGGTTAAAACAAGCAAGGTCGGCTAGGTTCTTTGGTGCTGCTAACTGGATATTTGGAAGAAAATAATCATGTCCATCCGGCACTGCTTGTACAATTTGCTGCTGTTTTGTAACATCTCTGCACTGTTCAACTTTGCATCCTGGTAGCACTTCGGGACATGGGGTACAGTGATTCAGGCGGGCGGTATCCGGAGTGTGACAGTGACGGCCCAGAAACTACGGCGCTTCGTAAGTTACCACTTTTAGGTATCGAAGTCAATGTTTATTGTGTCTCTCTGCGGTTTTTCAGTGTGAGTGATTTAAGTGAGCTGTTTTTCAAGGTCAACGAACACAGCGAGTTGAGATAGCGCACAATAAAATGAGACACCTCGTCTTATCGAAAAGCACAGTAGGTCTAAAATGAAGATAGAAGATAAGTTCTTCTATCGCAGGAAAGATAAGCACGGTTTGTTGTAGCCTACAAGTTCCGTTGTTGGCAATCCTTCTGCCTGAATAGAAGGATGCGAAAGGATGTGCCTTGTGACTGACGAATTGACGGATTGATACACAGGATCGAGGCTTTTGCCCAGGTTTTCCGGGTGGCCTTTGTTCTTGTCGGTCAGTGGCTATCGTTCACCCGAAGGTCACAATTGTACCACTGCTCTTTATGTTCTCAGTGCGGGGTAGTATGCTCGCCAGCGTGAGGTTTCGCATAAGTGTCTAATAGTGCTTTTAGCTGGGTTCTAGAAGGAGCGTGAACGACTGTCGGAGGAAGGTCATTCCACGCACTTACCACCCGAAATGAGAAAAAATCTTGTCCAATTAATGTGTGTGCTCTGAGCTTCAAAATTTTCCCACTATGTCCCCGCCGTGTGTTTGTTGGGTCAACGGTAGAAAACTCTGCCAAGCTTTGCTCAAACAGGGCATAACTAAGAATTAGGTCCCCTCGGAGGCGACGGTAATTCATGGGAAAGAGGTCAAGCATCGCGAGACGCGTTTCGTAGTCCACGGATTTGAGGCCGGCAACCATTCTCGTGGTGGCTCGCTGGGAACGCCCAATGAGGGTGACGTCTTTCGTGCGTCCTGGGTAGACAACTTGGTTGGCGTGTTCCAGGAGCGGGCGTATTCCAGGAGCGTTATTCATGATAAAAAACTCAACGACATCCGTTGGACGTAGTGTATTTAGAATGAAATGTTCAACCATAGAACTCCAACTTACCGCTAATTGACCGGATAGTTGCCATAATTTACGTATGACCCAATTTCGTAGGCAAATGTTACTTTAGAAAGCTGTCGTACATCACCATGAAAACGGTAATCTATCGTGACTGAAAGCGAGTTCAAGGATTCTGGATGGCATCAAACGATATACATTTTGCGAAGAGGAGCTGGATTTGGTGGAATGCGAAGCCGCTGTAAATCAGAAATCCGCCAATTCAACGTGCAGTATTGGAGTTCACCCGGGAAAGCAAAAATGTGCCATCTGATTACATGAGACATCAACAAAGAAACAAGCCGACCGTCGTCTTCTTGAGGAGCAGGAACGGTAACCCACAAGTGACCCACTAGATGTATCTGAAGTCTACGGAGAGCGCCATGCAGGCTTGTACTCTACCCCACCGATCTCATCACAGATAATCTTGTCAAAATGCAACAACGAAACGCCTCGAATCACCGTGGTCTTCACTGAAGGGAATATTTGACAACCCTGCGCAAGATAAACCCGTTCTGAGTCTTGGGACCAGACCGGGTCCATCCAAGTATCCTGGAGGGAACGTTATTAACACTAGCAAAGCATTTTCACCTGGTGCTTCGACAGTTGCCCTACGAGGGCAATCTTTCTGTTTTGAGGGAAACGCCTCCCACGTCAATCCACAAAATTAGTGCCCGGCGATCGCCCAGCATCTGCAAGCCTATTTGCCTCATGAGCGTACCGTACTAGGTGGTGGGACGCATTATGAAGCGGGTCACCCTAGATGACCTCACCTACAACAAACTGACATCCCCAGTTCAACACGGATTTCTCCCAAACCGTTCTTAAGTGGCCGACAGGCTCGTATTTATGGAAGACTCAACCCAAGCTAATGACGAATGTTCCACACGGATGCCAAGTTTGTCAACTTCTCAAATGCAGCCTATCGAGTAGCACACGCTCCGCTGCTCCGGAAACTTAAGTCTTACGGGATTCAAGAGGAAACTCAAGGTTAATGCGCTCTTATCAGACGGAATACTCTGAGTAGAAGCGAGCTCATCCTACTCTGCTTCGGCGCTTGTCTCCTCTGGAGTTCCTCAAGGCTCTGTTTCGGGATCACTTCTGTTTCTGGTCTAATTCAGTGGCCTTCCAGATGTTCTTACAAGTACGTGGGGAGACTCGAAATCTTCGAGTTGTGATGCCAATGCCCTCCAAACTAATGCAGACGCCGCAAAAAGTGTTTGTTGGACTGGCGCTCTCCTTCGGATAATAAAAATGTATTCATGTGTCATTTGCGGAGGACTCGGTGGACGCCTTTGCCGTGCATCATGAGAATGAACCGGAAGACATTACGAGGATTGGTGCCCAAGAGGATTTGAGAATCTCTCTTCGAACACATCTTTCTCACTCCACTGCATTCGCCTTCCACGGTTTACTCGGCGCACCTTCTCCAGTATTATTCGCATGGAGTTCCATACACTGTGATGCCCACTTCAGACCGATTTTTGAATACGCCAACCAATTTGTCCACTTCTGAAGCAAAAGGCGCAACCCTCATTGAGTGTGTCCAGCGAGCCGCTACGAAAATGGTTGTCTGCCTTATATCAGTTGGTTATGAAACGCGCCTCGCGGTGCTTGGCCTATATCCTATGGAGTATTGTCGCCTTCTGGGAGGCAATATACTTACTTATGCTTTGTTCGAACATGGATTGGGCAACATGTTTTACATCGTTGACCCAACTAGCATACGGTGACGGGTACATCGGGTAGATTTTCAAGCTTATAGCGCACACGATCAGACAACCGTTTTCTTCATTTTGGGTGGCTGATGTGTGGAAAAACCTGCTTGGAATTGTTCTTACTGTATCTAGCACCCAGTACAAATAATTTCTAGAACGCTTGCTTCTTTAAGTCGTCGAGCTTGTAAGAATAATGCCCCTCGCTGAGAAATCAAAAGGCAGTGACACACACGCTTGCGCTTGTGCCTCTCAAGTGAAGAAAAATCGCTGAAAGTCAACAACGGTCCTAGTTCGGAAAGTTTGGGCGGAGGCCTCGGTTTTGTGTATCAGTCAGTGAGTCCGTGAATACCGGGGAGTTGTAACTCGAGTTTACGCTACTGATTACTGCAGTGACCCGCGTAGTTTAAGAAGGGCACCCGAAAACTTCTTCGAATCAGGGGAAAACCTCCGACTTCCAGTTCAAAAGCAATCCCCTAAGCATCGCCTTCCCGACAAACGCCCGCAGGCCACGCGCAAGCGCAGCACGGTACCTGGTCCACGATGCCCAATCAGCTTGTGAAATGTCCCCGCCGAAGATGAGAGAGCATACCCCATATACATTGCTGACATGTAACCCGGGAAATGCGCGCCAAAGTCCCTAAACTTGAACAGTTCGAAGTTGCAGCTGTATCGAGAAGAAATGTTGCATTTATGAGGCATCCTGGTAAGAGCATAGGTTCTTGCAGAAATGTGCGATGAGTTCCGGGTCACTTGCGTTCATTGCAGATCTGATGCTCGAGCGTGAATGGAGAGGGCGAATTGAAAGTTTGTTAAGGAACCACCAATACGTCGGCGTGGCTGACGTCCACCTGATTCTTTGGCTTACTCCACCACTATCGGAGGCGACATTCTCATTCAACAGTACAGCCAGAAAGCCAGTTTGGCGCACAGGTTCATAGTTTACAAGTTATGTGACTCCTCGATTTGATATCTGTTGAGTATTAAGCTTCAAAGAATAAGGGGCATCCCTAAAAATTAGAACCGGACAGAATGCCCTTGATTACAATCGCGCAACGGCGGAAGGTGTCGATTAACCCTTTTCATTAACTCCGTCATCCCTATAAGGCCTGCAAAACAACAACATGGCTGTCACTGGCCTTAAAGTGCGCGATGCACCCTGATAACCAAAGCCCAAGTACTTATATATTTATATACGTGTCGAGTTTTATATTGGTCGAATGTATATAAATATAGGTGCCGTATAGATTAAAAATAAGTGTAGGCGTTAAACGTAAACTACTAAAAATTACGAGAAACCTCCGCCAAGAATTCGGTGCGCGACTTCAGTTCAAGTGAAATTCGGAGGCATCAGAGGGATACAAAGAGCTCGAAAACGTCAACATAACAAGTTTGTGCCTGAAATGTAATAATAACTGTACTTGGTCTCCATTTGTTACTAACGCCAGTTTGAAAACGCGTTTAGCAATATTGTTACCGCTGGCGGGCATTGATTTACATGCGGTGAGGCCCGCAGACTTATGCTCGCCGACGTCGTACTCAAAAGACACCATCTCCGAAATTTGTTATACGCAATGATTTCGAAGCAAGCATCACTCATAATCGGGCCTTACAGCCTAGGGTTAACAGATCCATCAGGACTTAACTCTATCCATTCGGCGAGCCATACTTGCATAGTATTTGTCGTCCCTGGGAGCCTCTTTCTGTCACAATTATGAGGAACTCGCGTCTAGTGATCCGATTTCACCTGTTGAGCCACCAGAAACAGAAGTGTGTCGGTGAAACGATAGGATTGCACTTTCATATCCAGTTTGATAACACTAGCAACTATTATCTTCCTGCTGCTGATGATGCCTTATCCCCACCCGTTCCCCTACACGCAGCAGCGAACAATCTCTTCATCTGGCCGCAGCAACTTTCGGGATGTGTTCATTCTAATTTGCTGAAACTCCCAGTGTGCATCTTGCTGACTTTCATTCTATGCTGCTCACAAAGTCGGTCATTTTCTGTGCACCTCGGGTTCCGCCTCGTGCATTGGCACCAACTCCTTCCCCTTTGAAACTTTTGCAGACGACTCCACTCCAACAGCGACACTAATGAGTCTCTACATTTACAGTGTATTCAGTGACTGAGATTCACGCTACCAATTGTGCGTATTGCTGGTTCCTCCACTTCATCACCCACACCTTCGCGATTTTCCCAGTACTCGCCAATCCCCACACCGGTGCTCTATTTTGACTGTAGTCATGCTTGATGGTATACCACCCTTCAGTTGAGAACGAACGGTATTGGTAAATGCATATTCGTGACAAACACAATGATTAAATCGGTTTACCGGTCACGTCGTTACGGTGAACCGAACTGTGCTTGAACGGCTTCCTTACGGATGACGTGAAGCCAGTAGACTGTAAACCCAGAGAAGAATGGTGTGTCCATGCGTCGCAGTATTTACAAGTTGTGCTGTGGGCTCTGTGCTGCTAAAGCGGGAAAGGGACCGCTAAAGGTACAACTATCGGAACACCTTATGCGCTTAAACACCTGCTGACAGGTGACGGATATTGTCAATAACTAGAATACTCCGATGTTTTTGCGGCGCGAAGAACTTGCTGTTCACTGGAACGCACGAGAATAAAGAGGTGTAACGCCAGTCGAACACAGCTTAGGCCACTCCACCACTATCTCCTAAAGAAGCCAAACTGTTTACACGTACGTGCAAAACCACCCATTTTCGACGAAATTAGATGAACTGTATTCGTGCCATCACTGACTAAAAAGCTAGAGAGCCGAAGGTGTCCCGTTTCAAAGGACTTATTCAGGGCAGTCGATCGCGTGTGATTCAGCGACGTTCGTGGCGTCTTGGTAGCATCGGAATAACACGGTCTGTTAGGTTGTAGCCACTCCCAGTGTTATGCAGTGCACCCCTTTAGTTCTGTCAACGACATCTCTTTACATCCATTAAATGTACAGAGAGCTAAGGGCCTAACGTTTGTCACGATGGAAGTAACCTATCGGATATTTGACGGGATGGGTTACATTCTAGATGGTGGCTGCATACGTCCTGGGTGCTCAGAGGATTTACAAATTTGTACGCCGCAAGCCTTAGGAAGGTGCTGCATGTGTTAGTCCTCAATTTACAGGCAATAGGTCACTTCAAAATTTCTTCAGATTGATACACAGCAGCGGTACTTGTGCTTTCTTATACAAAGCTGGACTTCAAAGCTGGTGCTTCGCTTACTTGATTACTATCGATTACTGCGCGGAGTCAATTAATTTATTCTAATTACTTAATTATTCCTCTGCTTCACTGGTCTTTTGCCACATTCGGAGAAGAGCTACTGCTGGAACAAATGCGCTAAAGCCTCCTTTGTCAGTTGCGTGCATGTACACCACTTATATGTCCCCAAGGGTATCATTCAGCGTATCGTCGAGGCCTTCGCTAAAGAAAAAAGGCGGCAAACAGGATTTCAAGGGTTTATGTAAAGTTGAGCTAACAACATGCTAATTCGTGACAGCAGAGAGCGCAAAACTCAAATGAACGCCAAGAACTAACCATTTGAGGGTCGATTTAAACAGATTTTGAAAAGGTTATATCATGGACATTTGGGCCTGGTTCAGTATGCACATACATGCCATCTGTTGTCCAAAAATTTTTCACATACTCAACGGCTTTGCGGGAAATCACATTTGCCGGATGAGCAATGGACAAAACATAGTTGGTGTGTGTTCCACTAGTTGGCCGACGCTGAAACTCAGTGAAATTGTTCGCTCTGATTCGCCGTGTTTGGTTTTATATGAGCGCAGTACTTTCAGCTTCGGTCCTATTTTCGGCTCTACCTTCACCATACCTTTTGGATGCACGTCCATCCAAACTATCTAGTGAGCAGTTTTCCCAACCACTAGTGCGCGCCGTTCCATGTTAGTTTGAATGATACCAATAATTTACTCGGTGTGCGTCAAGGCGATGAGAGTCCCTCGTCCAGTGCGAAATGTTTTCTCTGGTGATCAAGTGGTCCGAAAAACCAACGATCCAAGCCCTTTTAGCGGTTCCAGACAGTTACCAAAGCGAAAGGAAGCAAAACAGTTGCCGAAACCTCTGATGAAACGGGGGCCCGATAATTTGTGGTAGTGCCAAATTCAATCGCTCTTCTGTGTATCCATCCAAAGGTGAGAATGGGGGAGGCGAAGGGAATTTTGGGAATGTCGAAGATTGGCGTTACTGCTGCATTGGATTTCGCGGTTTTCAGGAGGCTCAGGAGGGTGAACCGTTCCATAATCAAAAGTTAAATCCGGATTTCTTTACAATCTGAAAACTGGTGGGCTTGTAAGCCTCACACTTATTTGCTAAGAACTAATGGGTTATCTGCTGAGGATCATTAAGCATTTGTTTGTGTCCTCTATTCCTTTTCAGTCGACATTTTCCCATCAGCTGGCTTGTAGGCTAAACAAGACGCTATTATGATCGTCACGATGGAGAAAATTTTTACTAAAAATTTTTTGATAGCATTCATATCATCTCACCAAATGGGCTGCAATCATCAAAATTTAGGCTAGCTCGTTGCAACGACTGCCTAGCGTAGCGTAGTCGGTAGATTGTCGCTAAAGCGGACCTCCAATACGAACAAAAAATGTGTGCAAGAATACAAAAAGTTGACAGATAATGCATGCTTTCGATGTTGTTTGCTAAAGCTCAATTGGATGCACATAAGTTAAGTGAATTGAGCGTGAATGCCGGAGGTTTTTTTATTTCTGTATCTATTCCACCCTTTCAACTCTTAGGTGGCGCTGCTAAGTTACCCTTTCTGCCGTTCCTCCTTTGTTTCACTGTTTGGTAAAACCGTTTGACTTTCGCTCCTGCCGCTGTGGAAGTGGACCGCAAGAGGAGCTGTAGAAATGGATGAACAAGCTAGTTGCGACGATGAGATAAACCGATAATATTGGTGTTTTGGTTGACGTGCCGTTATGTGGGTTGAGGTATGATGTAGTCGGTTCCTCAAGTGTTGTCTATTCTCCGTGAGGAAGGAAGTCGATGTCTAAGCGTGTTTGTCTTCCTTGTCATAACTACTTCAGATAGTGTGAAGGGAATGGAAATCACTGGTTTTAATCATGTTTAAAGTGCTCTGGATGGATCTAGGACTGTAGCAGGGTTTGTGTGCAAATTAAGTTTCGCATATCGTATATATATCGCATATCGTTATAACCAGACGAACTAGAAATCCAGAATTTAGCGCAGCGTAACAGCCAGCACGTGTGTATTCGAATTGGCGAATATGTACAGCATATGGAATATTAAAACAAGAGAATAATGAATAGAGCAATGAAAAGAGTATCAGTCATGTTCACCACAGTTTGCCGGTGCGATGTCACATATAAGAGAAGCTGGCCGTGATTCATGCCCTCAGATCTATTGTTTTTTTGCTGTGTCTGCCTGGGTACTGATGGCTCGTATACAAGGGTACTTTAGAACAGTCCGTCTGGCATGTAAAGATCCACTTGTGGGGGTCAAAGCCAGGTCTACCTGTAATATCGGTGTATATTTGTTCAGTCCGCGCAGGCTGTTATTATGAATGATTAGTGTGTTGCGTTGACTAACATCTTAACTGTAGACAACTGGCCTTGGAATTACATCCCACTTCAGTTATTCCGGGCACGCTGCTGTTGGGTTCTAATCACAAGCATGTCATTCTTCACAAGTATCACTCACACATTACATCTATTTACTCATGTGAGCTTTTACTCCCACAGATTGCTTGAGTTGTCACTCCATGACCACCTACATCAATCAGTTGCAATTGCACCAGATTTTTCGACACTATTTCAGGCTTTTGTGGCACAAGCTTTTAACATGTCATGGAAAACAAGGATTTACCGAGATATGCTCCAAATTATGAATAAACCGTGCTTGTGATAGTATTAGGCGTCTTCAGGCGTTAAGCAAAGAAATATGCGGGCAAAGCCATTGAAGGTTCATGATATCTGTACTGCTGACAGTTCACAAAACAGATGAAACGTTACACAGGGTCGTTTGACTTCCCAGCATTCCTTTGAGTGACAAAATCCATATTTTAGATATTAGTACACCTTTACCACCTATAAACTATCCCGAAATTTTGTATCCCAGTCTTGGCTGAAGCCAGCGACGAAAGTTAATAGATAACGCGAACTGAAGAGTAATTTCTTGAGAAAGAGTGCCATCACCTCAATTTGATGACACTGTTAATCTCGGAGATGTTAAACTCACCGTATTTGAAGTGTGATAACCAAATTACTGAAGAGTTCAAGTTTGACGAAATACTTACATCCCAGTTTGCTCAATTTTTGTGACATTCACAGATCAGGAGCGGCAACTCAAGGTAGAATCAACTTAATAATTCGCTTAAATAGTGTGGCATTTTTAAATTATCCGCCTAAAGGGACAAGGTCATCCATAAGATGTTCCAAAGCTTTACTGGTACACGAAGACATGAGACATTAATTCGGGAAATTAAGGGGGCGATACAAAGCTATTCTTCCATTAGTCTGTGTTATCAGGATCTAACAGCTGAATTTTGTGTTATAGGACTTTGCCACTCATTCCACATGACTCTCAATATTAACATTTTCGATACGAAATCAGTCAATGTAATCTTAACCTCAAAATGCCACGGAGCACAGCACCATCAGCTGTCTGTTGCTGTTCTTGCTCAGCAGGGCAACAAGCAAGTATACGGCTGATGGCTGAAATCTCCCTCAATGGTTGAACAGAAAAGTGGGCCTGGTCTTCATGAATACTGTGGATACAAAGCTTTCAGAGGGAGGTGACTGCTACGAATGGATTTAACCGGAGAAATTAACCTACGACTAAATCTACACTTTCCAACTTGGTATGAGTAAAACTCGCACAAACAATTTAGTTTACTTAGGGATTATAGCTGTTTTTAGGTGAAAATATGTTGATAAAGATCATCTCAGTGGATGGAGCACATGCACATGGTAGAATCTTCGGGGTTTTCGTGTGCAACCAGTCAGTGGGACATCCGGAAGAATTCACCGAATGGATTCCGAGCGGAATATGTTTGAGTCAAGATGTTTGGTGGTAGGTACAGAACACCTATCTGCCGCTCTATCGATCGATTACATTTTATGTGCATATTAGAGCTGGTAAGCTGGGCTCACAATTAGGCCCTACTTTCAGAATGTAGTTCTGACCTCGAAGTTTCGTTTTAATTCAAAAAGACTTGCGCATTTCTAACATTCGTACTCCATGTTGAAGGTGCCAAACTGTGCGAAATATCTGGAGTGTACATTGGGTGGCGAAAAAATCCATTTTTATGTGCGACACTTTTATATCCAACAAGCAGCGAGTCGCCACTACTGAATAATTGCGTCAGTCCCCCTAGGTCTAAAGTTTCATTGGTTTGTGTGTGAAAATTCTGACTGACAGATTAAAACTCGAGATTTCCATGTAAATCTGGAGCGGGCTTGAAACATGGATTCTGGTAATGCCGTTGAACTGCATCATTGAAGACTGTCAGTCCAACTGAGGGCAATATGGATCTCTTAGAAAAGTTCTCTCCGTGGATGGGTATGTTTGATCGAACCGACCACTGATATCGTCTTCCTGTTCGGAATCGATAGAAACATAACGTGAGGAGCATCGTTGTCTGTGTCAGTCGAACTGAGGGCAATAAGGATCTCTTAGAAAAGTTCTCTCCGTGGATGGGTATGTTTGATCGAACCGACCACTGATATCGTCTTCTTGTTCGGAATCGATAGAAACATAACATGAGGAACATCGTTGTCTGAACGCGCGCGTTAATCTTGCGATGAATTGTTATTTTTACCATTACTCTTATCATTATTATTACTGGACTGAGGGCATATCTGTCGGTCGACCATAATAAGAGGAGAACGTAACTCATGAGAACCTTTTGGACTGACTAAGAATGCTGTCAATGCTAGTTGATTACTTTTTCAATTGTTAGTGGTCCTTTTAAAAGCTGCGCTTTACTAACTATTTTTCAACAGCTGTATAGGCCACAAAATCTCAATCAGCTGAAGAAGTGTTGCACACGCATCCTGGAACACTTGCCTCGTTGTTTGTGTCAGGTGACCAATCAACAGGCCGATGATCAGCAGTTTGAGACCCGAAAACCTACCTCATTTATCACCAAGCTCAATCTGTCCACTGGACACAGTTGACTCCACCAAAGCGTTCAGAATTTTACTGCGTGATGTCAACTCTGAGTTGTTAGTTTTCAATGAGGCCATATTGGCCGCTCAATACTGACCCGGTTTATGTGCCCAAAAGACCCTGAAACAAGTTATCCGTTTGCCGTACGATTAGCCAGGCTACACTGTTTCGTTGCCTTTTATCCCTATATATGATGTAAAGTTGTTGGTTTCCAGAATTGCAGCTAAATAGATAAAAGCAAAATATCGGCGATCCAGAGCCTTTGTTTTATTGTTATATTGTTAAAATGGACAAATGAAACCCAGTGTTATATATATATATATATATATATATATATATATATATATATATATATATTTTTTGTTTTTAGGAATCTGGTGCCAAGTGTGCACTAGTGGCGTGGTAGAACTTTCACCGTTTTTAATCTACCAAACTTCAAATACTGGTAGATCGTTCCATGATGCAGAAGGCCCCCCAAGCTATCTAACTGTGCAATTCCCTTTACCTGTGTTCCATAGGCTTCTGTTGGCTACGGTTATTCAACTCTTACACGAAAAAGTACGGCAACCAGCCGAAAGCAGTTTGAAGTTAGTGCGAATTGCTGTATCACTCAACAAATGTTGCTCTGATAAATCTTTAAAATTGATTTGTCCAACCCACGTACCTTGGCATGACGTTTATCTTTGCCGTCACAGTTGGGCTGACAAGATTGCATGTGCGCGCTTTCAGCAGCATAGTCAGCTTCCTGATAATGTGGCTACAAATGACCAGAGGCAGTTGAGATACAGCCGAATGTAGCTCAACGACTTCCATATTCAGGTGATTCCTTTAATGCATAAATAGCTCAGAGAAAGTATAGTTTCACAAAACGAGTGAAACTTCCTTCCAAGAAATCGTCACTTGAGAGGCCAGTAAGTACCTGGCCACGTCATGTGGTTTCTGTGATTGGACGGAGAGTGGTGCTGTGTTCTGTCCAAGTAAGAGCCAACGACACTCCTTATCAGCAGCTCTTTACCCAGTTGTTAAATGTTCAAGCACTGACCGGATGGTCGTGGGCTCGAAAATCGAACTTTGTGAGATTCTCATGTGCTTCTCGGCTTTTCAGCATATGTAGGCTTCACTGACAGGATAAAATCTTTATTGAGAAATCAAATTGCTTTACAAAAGAGTGTTTACCACAGCGTGCGTGCAAAATATACTCATGTAAGAAAGAACGTTGCTGGAAAGCTATGGACTAGGATTATCTGATGAGCCTCAAGAGAAAAGAAACGAGTAGCTAGTTGTCTAGAGTTTCCACCAACCATCCGAACAGCGTTTCAACCAACTTATCTTCTGAAAGTTAGGACACGAAGTATGAACACTGCAGGCTACGTCCGATAGTATGCAGCCTGCCTCAGCGTTTTTTTCTGGGTGAGTTGCACTTCGCTTCATGAACCCACAAGTACGTGAAACGGAGTCCCGTCTAAAAACCACCTGAAGGCGTGATTGTGATGCTCTATCCTTGTATGGGTGCCAGCTGTGCTCACTTATTGGAAACAAACTAACATGCAGTCTCCACGCTGAAAAGGTGCGAGACGTACTATTCGTGCAATTGTAATGTCGCTCAAAAAACCCGGATCTCGCGCAAAATTGTTCACTGGAGGTATGAAGTTCGAATAGAGTTTGTTCAGAGCTTCGTTCCTGAGTGTAGCGAGTCTTCGAAGAGGGGCGTTGTGGTAAGGAAGGAACTGCACTAGCACATTTGTAGTGGCACTCTCTGTATTACAGGCTTGGGTTTACGGATCCAAAGAAAGGAGACAAAATGCAAGAAAAGTCAACCCGAGAAGGAATGAACAACTGTAGTAGATGAAACAGCCCCTCTCCTTAAAGTGATTTATTTGGGAGTAATTACTGTTAATATTTATTGGATCATCTCACCGGCTGCTCAACTTGGATGTCTATTATCTGTTCTCTTGGTTAAAGACAAGCCGCTTCGAATAACCTAATGTCTCATCCACTGAGCGGATGCATGGCGATCAGACTAGAATGAATGCAGAATAAATTCGATTCGTGACCGCGGTTTTCGACTTTTCTTCGTCTAGACTAGGTGTGAATAAGTTTTGCGGCAGGGATTCGCTGTGAGAAACTTCTATAGGTGAATAAGCTGGCTTCAGTACATTGGATTTAGCCTCCCTAATCCCCATCGATAAATGAATCGCATTCACTCACGGGCCCTAACTTTTACCATGCCCTTTCCCATCCTCATTATTTCACTGTTAATGAATGTAACCGTACATGGTTTACAGAACTAAGTGTAGTAATTTTAGTGTATTCTTATCACATTGAGGATACTACTAATGGAACCACTAATGCAACTATAGTGATGATGCTTGGTCTGGTTACAGAAAGGCTCAGAACACTACTGGTTATGATATACCATGGTTGTCAGAATAGAAGACCAGGAACCGGCATAGTATTTGCGCGACCACTACAAACGACTACAACCTGAACGCACAATGCCAAGTTCAGCCTTCCACACTCAAGTACTTCAACACAGTAACTCGCCAGAATATTAGTCGACCACGATGGTGCTGGTAACACCAAGATTCTGGCGCAGAGATTTTATGTGAGTAGAATTCCTTACTCATTGTAAACACGAGCATCTCAGTAAGAATAAGAATGAATTTGAAGATTTCAACACTTGGACCGGAACGTTTGGCGAAGTATGCACTTGACTGATTGAAGATCAAAACAAGTACCTCACACCCACGGCTGTTCTTCAATGATAACAAAGTCAAGACTTACAGGACAAGTTTCTGAATCGAATTCATTGGAATTCACGGCTGATGCTGCATTGGAACTCAATAGAATATACCTTAAGACCGATTTATTAGTAGTCGAGCAGCCTATCCAGTTAGATTTGATGTACAGGATTGTTCCTAAAGGGTCGAAAATTCAGAGATCCCGTACACGCCTAGTCAAAACCGATCACACTGTCGGTGAATGATATGATACACGAAATGCAAGCCATTAGAAATGCCAATGCAAAAAGAAAACCAAAAAGCAGGGCCTGGCATGGGTGTATGTCCCATAGTATTGTTTGCTAGATTTGCGACCAGTATCGTTCAGCAACGCAAATTCAATAGCATGCACATCAGCGTAGTCAGGCCCATCTCTAACTGGACGAACTGCAGAATTCGCAACGCAGATCTGGCGTCTGGTTGCTCATTCCGCCATACAGCAACCAAAGGAGGGGCTCCTGTAACGCCTTTGGCAGAAACCTGGCAAGCTGAAGTGCAAGTTTATCGACAAACGCTACATTAGTGACTGCGTATGCTTAGATGTGCTTGACCTGTATTGGATGGAAAATGCATAACTCAGACCAACTTGTGGACAGTCACAAGATTACCACAGCTCAGTTTAATGGAAACTGTCGCTTTTAGATAAACTCACTCAGCATTATCCACAGCTATCACCAGAAGGTTACTGGGATTGTACGATGAATTGCAAGCAGACTTTTTTTTCTCCCGAGGGCCTAGTTGGTCTGTAAATTGAATCATTCTGCACCCTCGCTAAGCTTCGTCGACTTGGCGGCTGTTGTTTGACTGATGAACTGTTCATTGTGGGTATCTATGATTGTGCTGTGCAGAAGGTCCTGTGATTTCATTCGCTTGGACACAGGACACACAGAGCTGCTTTTGTCATGCGCTGTTGCCTGCTAGGAATTCCGGGTGATCCTCTTGCCAATTGGAACGGTTACAAATACACTGTACGGATGGTTAGTGCCGATGTGCATTTCCAAACTGCAGCCAATAAAATTTGCAGAGAATCACTGACCACCAGTAAGCAGAGGCATGTTCAATCATGACAGACTCCCGGCAGTCAGTCAGGTAGCTACATGCCTTGGAGGTCTCACCATGATGAACCGGCAGTCGAGATTTTCGACTGATTAACAAGGCCTTATCTCCAATACTGTACTATATTTTCCGGCTTTGTCTTTTTTTCAAAGAAACGCACCCTCAACACCAGCTGTAGTATCGATGCGTAAGGTGACAGTGCAGATTCTGCAGGTAACAATGCTTCGACATCTATCGACCTGCCGAACATCAGGTTGGCTCTCAGTTATCTACTTTCACCTCTGTTTGCAATAGCTTCGACACTAGCGACCTGCCGAACATCAGGTTGGCTCACAGTTATCTACTTTCACCTCTGTTTGCAATACGTCTACCCAGAAGTGACCAGTGTTGAACAAGAGAAGCTGAGAATAACCGGCTGAACTTTAAAAATTGTTTAACCTCAGTAAAGACCTGCTTGTCAGCGACTTTTCCCTGACTGACACTGACTGACCTACCCAAAGCTTGATAACTTAGTGGTTGCTTGGCATCATTTTGAAATGTCGACTACCAAATGTTTCTCGAATGGCGATGATCAGAATTCTTCAAAATGATCTGAGGTAGAAGATCTGCATCACGGACCAGCAATGGAACACTTATGGCACTTTAATATCCACAGATCAAGGGAACATTGATTCTGTGTGCCCCGGTGCACTTTGCTGCTGCTAAGGTACCGACATGTTAGGCGATATGTTACAGACACATGCGACCTACGTAGTAATGTTGCAATTATGCATGTATATAAAACCGACCCACTGCAACGATCAACCAAGTACATTAACCGTCGAGTCTCAGTGCCTTGAGGTATCTGGAACTTGGTGATACAGCAGTGGAAGCGGCTTCAGTGTAATCGTACCAACATAACTGCCGAGGCTGCTTATCAAGAAAATCAGGAAAATAACCATTTCAGGATGGTTTCTTGTCTCCACAGAGCGGTTGTCTTGGAGTGTTTCTCCTCATGGGCTCAGTTCGTCTTTCCAAAGTCACGACGCCGTCAAAGACAACAAGGTCTTCTTGGAGGTTTTTTTAATTGTATCTACATCAGATAGACAATAAAAAAACCCAACTTAGCTCATGATGCAGCAGTATGTCTCCATTCGTGATATCAACTGGGAAATATGGCGCTTTGTAAGTTCTCACTAGATGTGTGCAGTGATTTGACTAATCTGAGTAAAATGGTGCCCATAAAAGCAGACCTTGAATCCGTATTTAAGCAGACTACGCCGTATCGACTAAGGGGAAACCGACCAATCTGTACATCGTGCGTAAATTGCATTGTCGGAAACTTTTCCAATTTCAATCCAATACGATTATCAAACTTGGAACTTTCACAGTTGTTCTTTTTAGTTCGCCCTGCGTAGAGCAATCTGTCTAATACTATCCTTATCGCACTTAAGATCACCCAGTCGTCTGTAGGGCCAAGATCAGACAAAAAGCTTTGCCGATAACTCATAGGTTCTCTTTATTACACCAGAAATAGGACACCCATGAGCTTCGCTTGGTTGACCGGCAATATGTTGAGCTAAAGTGGCACACGAATGGATATCAGTTCCCATCAATATTAAGGTTGTTTCAGAGTGGTTTCGTCAACAATCGGTGCATTTACCAAACCTCTCTGAAACGACGACTACCCAGTCGGTCCCGAACATTTCCCAATTGACTCTAAATATTACAGTTGCTTCACAGCAGTTCTATATTTCACATCTCAGGTTGCCAAATGCGAGATAGTCAAATGTAAATATGAAATTCCGCACGAATTCTTCTGGAGAACTTTAGCAGTTTCGCCATCGACCAACCTTCAAGTGAGCACCGTTCGGTTAACGATGCATTCGAATCTCATGTGGTTTGTTGTTAGCAAGCAACAAATCAGCAAATACTTCCAGGTCATTCCATTCAATCCAACCCACGCACATACGACATGTCATGAACTATGTGTCAGGCCGAACAAAGTCTGAAGATAAAAAGAGGTATAAATAGTCTATGATCACCTTCGAGACATGGTGACAAACTTAAAAATGCAATTTCTGTTGTTACTGCTAGGTGCCGTTTTGGTGAAAGAATGCAACGCTGAGTTGAGACGTAAGTTGATTTACTAGAAAATCCTACTTGAACGTTCTCACCAATCTTATCGCATGAGAAAGCTGTTCTGCTTATCACAAATTAACGTCCAATCCACCTGTAGTTCAATTCGGTTGTTTTTTTAAATACGTTCGCACAGGTGCACGTGTACTGCATCGCATTTCTGGTGTCAAAGGGGATCTCACTGAGAAACAAGCTTGCCTCCAAGTAAGTGCCTTTGGACTGAATTGTGTGCCATTTGAATGTCTGATCACAGGGGTTCTTACATTGTCGGCTTGAGTAACAATGTCTGTCAATAAACAGAATGCGAAAGCACTTTCTTCTCATTTTTCCGCAGCTGTCTCTCCAAGCACCAAAATTCTGGGCAAGCGGACTTTTCCTCAATTGTGAACTGAAAAATTACATCAATGGCTTGGGAGATTTTGTCCTCTATGTGGATGCAGATCAACTGAAAGCACGATATGGTAATACGGATGAGCACGGATTTTCGTGGTTGGTCACACGTAGACTCAACAACGACACCGGAGATTGTACGACGGCTTCAGGTATTGTTGCTATGTTACAACAGTACAGTCTCGAGTTTCATAAACGTCTTCGGCATTTGTAAAGAGTAAATTAATTTAGCATCACCTGCCGGAAACTCAGTGCTATTTTATCAGAACCCATCGTAAATTCTATCTTTGTCTTCTCTTTTAGACACATCTTCGCGTTCGTATTATGCGGATACACATGGCAAGTCGAAGACGAATTTTCTTTTTTTTCAACAGATTTTTTGTAATACTAAAATGATCACCTGACACACTTCAACTGCTTGTAGGAATCTGGATCACTGGACCACTTTCGCCGGAATTTTGTAAAGACGTGAGTCTTACCCTACAGATTGGACTTGTTTTTGTCAAAAATGGCAATTCCGTGAGAAACTGAGTATCTCTGTTTTTAACACCGGTTCGATTCTACACATTCTGCAACACGCTAAATTAGTTGAGCCGTTCTTCTAGGTAAATTAACCAATCGCTTATGACGAGTGGTTATTTGGCGAGGCGTCCGTCTCTTACCAAAGACGCTATCCATTATCTGTGTCATTTTGGTAGTCAGATGCACCCTACGTGATGTAAGCTGACGTTGATCTTCAAACGTCTCACCTTTTCAACCTTGAATACCAAATGATTTTAGTGTCCAAATGGCTCCTCTGATCCCGTCAAATCGGCGCCCATTTGGTTAATGCAAGACCAAATTATGGGCCAGTCTTGGCACAAAAAAACATATAGGTGTATTAGCAATGCTCCTATCGGTTCACCATTTTTTCTGGTCGGAATTTTAGAGCATTCTCACAACAAGTTTCCCCGAATTACGATTTTCGAACCGCTTTTCTATGGGAGTTATGAATTCCGTAGACTGACTATATACTATTTTCGTACACATCTCCACAGATTCAAGGACGCCGATACAACTATTTCACGGTGAAGGAGTGCGTGTTCTACTCACAACAGCCATCGAAAATCAACAAGGAACGTATTGGAACATATAAGCTGAAGCTGGACAATATTGCTGACCGGTTTAAAGTTCAGCGGATGTTGGAACAAGTGAACGGAAGGAGACCAAGATGTCGATACAACGCACTGTCCATTGCGTACTTTCATTGAAAAGATTATTCCTCGTCTTGTGGATGACTTGTCTGGACTAGCATAACTGAGTACCTTTGGAAACACATTACTAGTCTTTGTTCCAGATTTTTCCAAACCACTGAATGTGAACGAAGTCCCTAAAATTTTAACGGGTGTATTGCCTATTGAGAGAAATGGAATACAACAATTATATTTGTTTCAACTCGAAATTACATGGACAATGTGAATTGTAGTTTTTTCCAACAAATCAAGTTGCTTTGCTTACCATGAGCTTCAGTCCCGTTTCAATGTATTGAAATTCTGTCATTTTTTCGTACTGTGACTTTCTAATTGTTGTTCAAACTAAGTAATCCAACCTGACCAGATGGGTAAGGAGTTGTGAGCATTTCTAAAAGGCAACCCTAATCCAAACGAGTTCGAAGTACTTTTGGAGCTTCCAATTGTCTAAGCAAATAAAAAACAAACTGGTGACATATTCCGCTAGATCGTATCCATCTTGGTTGTATTATTGTTGAGTTGACTCAACGCAGTCGGACGCATTGGTGAATTTAGACCATGTGAATGGTACATGCTTCATTCCAGACCTCCCAATAGGAAGGCAAGATTGCCGTTTTCTAAAGATAACGTTGCTACATTAAAAGTGACCGATGATCCCTGTGATGAGATATTTGTATTTACTCCTTAAGACAAATTTAGGAGCTTACCTACCTCAAAACAGTGCAACGTAAAGCTCTAGAAACTCTACAGCAGGTATCAGTGACTCATCCATCTGGGCACTTTTATTTACTATCTTCATTGAAAAATCAGATGGCAATCGTTTTCGAGTATGATGAGCACAATTTCGGCCACAAATCTGCATGAAGGTGCGCGACATTCACCAAGAAATGCATGTACACCATCCATTCTTTTAACATCCGTGATAGTGAACTGCATTTTCTTGTGGGCTTTGAACATATGACTGACCGCCTAATTTATATGACCACTTCAATAAGTATTTGAGCAGCCTCGTTACGCTACTAGGAGGATGAGCAGTACTTTTAAGTTGCTGTTCCGAAACCTGCCCCAGCATGTTCATTGTAGGCTTCAATTGACTGTTCCAAACCAATCTATTTTGTTTCCTTATCGATCCATCGAACTGTGCTTTTTCACCTAAGATTTCATTGCAGTTATGTATAAAACCGAAACGACGCAAAGTACGATGCAGCCAAGTATATTATCATCCGTAACATCCATATGACTTTAATCCGAATGTACTGAAGTGAGCCAATGAATGCACTCACCATTTATACTTCACAAAACGTGGGGGTACGACGCAGCTAACTATATTAACACCCGTAACACCCATATAACTTTAATCCGAATCTATCGATCACTACTGAAGTGAGCCGATGAATGAACTCACCATTTATACTTCACAAAACGTGGGGGCATGGTAACACTTTTTCCGGCGAAGGATTTCTTAAATAATAGGGATTGGAGTCACGAGACACTGTGAGAGTGATGTTGCGATGACATTTTTTTTATTAGGACACTCAAACTCGATTGACCCAGGTCGGCAACGGAACTCGGCTCGCCGTTTACCGCAGTATCCATGAAAGTTTCGCACGCACATCCATGCTCAATACCGTATCAATTAGGTATACGGCTAAGAAATTAATCGACGCAAAATGGTGCGAAACTACTTACTAACAGGTCAGAAAAATTGTTTGTTGCATATAACAAACGGAATTCGTGACCTAAGGTTACAGCTTGTCCAACATGATAAGGTCCCAAAGGGTTTTTGGTGGAGTCATAAGTTAGAATAAAAGATCATCTGTTTATCCGAATCCCTGTGGAAAAGTGCAACATATTTGGTTATGCATACTAATGTCGAAACATGTGAGGTTGTTGATGAATGTGGCGCCATATGTGGCGTAGTAGGCAAGCTAAAAATTGGTTCTGTTCGGCATAAATTATATGAAGTGGAGAAAGTTCTGTTTGCTGAATTGAAGATTATTGGTTTGATTTGTATGACGCCTCTCTAGTTTTTCTTAAACATTGCTCAAACAATCGCTATGAGTAATCATATTCCTTCCATTATTTCCTGACCTTCGAACTACGTGGATACGCATATACCGATAGTCACATAAAAGGCAAATGCACACTCGCAGATCCCCGGCCATCAGCCGTAAATATCGTTGAAAGGCGAAGCCGCTAACAAACCAAATTAGTGGAGTTTCGCCTCAGTTTGCCGACCTACCGATATGAAAACGTTTTATTCGTACATTTGTTATACTCGCCTCGAGCCCACCTCTCACTCTAAATGACATGTATACAACCTATTTCCATAACAGCCGCTCGCACCCTACTAACACGAATTTGGTCTGCTTTTGGGTTTCCATCAATTTACTGCTTGCAACACCACGTGACAGATAGGTGTCACAAGGTATCCTACCAACTTCGGAAAGGATGAAGTTTAAGGTTAAGATCACAATGTAGGGACAAATTTACCTTCCTTCCAACCCGAGAGGTGAGTAAGAATCAATATGGTGACCGACGCTGAACTAAAAGGGAAAGACGTTGAAAACGTCTTCGGGAATAGTACCAGTTCTTGACTTTGCGCCTCCACACAGTCCTTAGAACTTCAAGATAAAATGCAGCCGGATGCACTTATAACGATTTCTAAGAAACTTTCTGAAGGGAAGTGGCTCCAACTCAACCGATAAAAACACGTCCTTCCATGGCTTATCACCCAGTTAAAAACGATTTAATGGAAACGATTAGGTCATTTATCACGTCGTCAGCCGAGGAAAGCAGAAAAAGTCGTTATAATCCGATGTAAATGTTTATCTCACTAGTTTGGATGGTGTTGGACAAAAGCATTATACCGAGCTGCAGTGTTAGCCAAAATAGGCAAAAGGGAAGGCATTATACGTACAACCAGGTTTTCCGCCGTTGAACAGCTCCAGCAAACGATGTACTTCAACTCGGCCTGCTTTTTTATCCAATATCAACTCGTATGTGGCAAGCAACTCCTTGCTGATTTGTGAAGGTTGTTCGTGGAGAAATAAGCAGCCTTTGACGGTGAAGTAGAGAAAGCGACGTTCAAAAACCTATTAAAATTTTCGAAGATAAAATGCGTTGGTTAGTAAAGAAAGATTCACAAGTGTCTCCGAATACATTAGTATGGGGTCAACACTCTTTGAGTTTATTCTTACCTACCCACTACGAGCTATGGCCCGAGGATCTGAGTAAACCTTACCACGGATGCGAAGAAAATTCCTCACTAGATAAGTGCCAGATTGCAGTGCACGCTGGTTTTAACGTCTTTGAGGAAAACTCTCCCCACCTTGTTGATAAATGCACACACTTCTCAGAAAGGTAGCTCTTCCTAAAGCAGACAAATTTTCGTAAAAATTATTAAAGTAACCCAACTACCAGGGACGATAAACCTGGAAAAATCACTTGGGGGCTATGTGATTGAGCTCACACGCACAACGATGAACGCAAGCCTCATGGTCACCTTGGTTTACAGTAATAACTAGTACTGAAAGTCAGTTGGGAGGCCAAAATAATCCAACCAGTTGGTTTTCGCACACTGTGGTTCGTGTCCAAGCAAACCCTGATGGCATCAACAGCAAAGACTCAACAATAAAAATATTTTCAACAAAGATTTGTATAAATTTGAAACAAATGCCCATCACCCTAGTCGCAAATGTGAATGAATTGAATGTATGCGTACAATCGTGGCTATTCATTTTTTTAGCGAATGTAAACGACGTTTGTTTGGAGCTTTCGAGAAAATTTGTAATTTCGCTCCATCAAGCCAGCTATTTGTTTCACACACTTCTCATAAGGTGACTGAAGACGCATCGACAACCCATAACCTGTTTTGCGCTTCTTGTTGCTCATAGGGTATCCCTAATCTCCAAGTTGTTGTCAGCCGAAATTGAGACTTAAATGAATCTCAACAGAATTTTTCGATTGTGATTGCTTCACAAAGCATCATCTTGTTTCGTTTTGGACGATATTTGAGAAATCAGGACACGCTGCTTGTTGATTTAATGGAATTCAGCTGATTCACCAATTGAAGCCAAATTATGGGCAAATAAGTGTTGTCCACGGATAAATTAGCTTGGTTAGATAAAGGTTTTTTGCACTCCGAGGTCAAAACAGACGATATCATTTTTCGTATAAAATCCACATGGGTTAACAGTAGCCATATGAAACCCCGTAACTACGCTCCACGATCCCGATCAACAGTCACGCTGATGGTTTCAGACTGAGAGTGATAAGGTGGTAAATTCTTAGGACAAATATAAAATATTATTGGACTATTAGTTCCCCGAGAACAAATAGCAAACCGTTAAATCACCTCCGGAAAGATCCCCTTAACTAATTACTAGTTTACCGGAAAGACCACTTTAGGACGCTCCTCTGAAGTCAATGGATTCTATGAATTAGTATTGCCGGTCGAAAAGAAATTACAGAACGAGTCACTCTTATCCGACTGCTTTGGGTTTTCAACTGTATCACGCGTAGGGCAGTGAGAGGAATGCTCGCTTTTTTTCTGGGGAAAGCCAGGTGATAGAGAATGGAATGGCTATGCACTGGAATAAAGTATTATTTCAATGAGTACACCAAAACACAGCACCGAATGAACACGGAACAACAAATGTCTATTAAAACGGACTCACCTGCGAACAAAATTCGTATGCATACGGTCCGGTTATTCTGATACCTATAAAAGCGGTGGTTTCCACTGATTAGTTAATTGATGTTTCCAATACACAGCAGACAAAATTTGATCAAATACGAAACAACCTTACCATTGATATTCGCATCGTATTCTCTTGATGATAGATCTAAAAATGAGAAAAAAGAAATCGAGGAATTCATTTTTTCACAATGCACAAACGATTTTATTAAGTTATCATCCGAAATTTTACTTTCCCAGATTACTCTAGGCTTTTATTTGGCACGCTATCCCAAGAGGTTTTTTACAGGAACACCAAACAGCCCTGCCAGATAGTGACGGAAACTGAGGCACGTCGAGTCTATCAGTCAAACATTTGGACGACCTTATTAGTTGCTCTGCTCCATCAGCCGTAGACGAACACCGTCGA
The DNA here is from genome assembly GCF_000715545.1 of Opisthorchis viverrini. NCBI lineage: Eukaryota > Metazoa > Platyhelminthes > Trematoda > Opisthorchiida > Opisthorchiidae > Opisthorchis > Opisthorchis viverrini. Next base: position 1,090,378 of record NW_008751824.1, on the reverse strand, counting down.
TTTTGAAAAAGTTTAAAGCCAGAATACTGGAAAAGCGGTCGGCATAGCCAGAGATTCTTGCAAACGCCACGAAGAGATAGGTCAACAGACTTGCGAAAGACCACTATAAAGAAAAGACATTGAGGATACCCGACGAAATATGAAACACAATTTGGTTCACATAAAATTAAAATTGCTTGGTATTATTGTGCAATTTACTATTACATTTTGTCCCTTTATCTTTGCTCTCTTCCCAAACAGCTTAGTTTCTCGTAGTTTTCCGGGCTATTTCAGGAATCACCTGTGAAGATGCATTATTCGACGGAATACACAAACGCGCCAGTCTGATGAACCACGGCTGGACGATGATCAGTGGCAAAATCAAACAAAAGATCGATAAAGAACAGGCAGTGTAAGGTCTTTCGGGCAACTTCTGGGAATGCTTCGCGCTCAAAACTCCTTCATACAAATTGTAAAACCACATGGGCCGGCACTGCATTGCACAGGTTCACTAACTTGCCTATGAAATTTCGACAAACTGAAAAATGCACGTGAACTTGGGAGGTCATCATACCTACTCACCGGAGGGAGATAGGCGTTGTCCCTAGGCACATAAAAAACCAGGTTCAGACTGTGTTCTCTCAACGGAAATAGACATCCATCATTATAGTACAGTAAATTATTCACATTGTAGCTCGATTTGGACAGTTCAACGCATCATCGGTAAAATTAAACTTATTATGCGGTACCTGTTGCTGTTGTGCAAACGCCCGTGTCGTTGTTGAGCGCGCGCGTCGTTAACCAGGAAAATGCGTTCTCATCTGCATCACCATACTGGGCACGCAGTTTGGCCACATTCACATAAAGCACAAAATCGGCGATTCCATTGACAAAATTCTTTAGCTCACATTCCTGAAGGAGTCCATTCGCCCAATGTGGAGGAGCCTCGGATACCAGCTAAAAATTAACGTGGTAGTGCGTTCGTACAGGTAAATGAAGACCGAGTAAACAGCACGCTGAATTTGAACATAACCATATAGGAACACATTAGAAAGGTCAGAAAATTTCTTATCTCTATTTACATGGTTGGTCAATCAGAAAAAGGGTAAATGTTGAATCGATTAGTGATTTTGTTGAGCAGGATATATATTAAGGAATATCACTAGTGCCGCAAAAAAGATTCTCATAGCAATTGTGATGTTGTACAGAGCGCGAAATGACCTAGCTCTACATTTGTTTGCATTAAGATGTTTAAGTTACCTCCTAACGGAGGCGCTTCCGATAGGTTTGCGGCCTAATCGCTCAGATTCATATGTTCTTTGCATACGTCAGTTGATAATCGGGCGCACAGTCGGAGTGGGGAAAACATGTGTTTCTACAAAATCCATTGCGTTCGACTTTAAAAAATGTCATGGATGCTAGAGAAGAAGATGCGAAAAGTTTCACAGCAAAAACCCAATGTTGCTGGATGCCTAAACACATGAGGACGAATTGCCCTATGGTTGTGTTAATTGATTTAATACATTTTTGGAACTAAGTTTCATGAAAAAAAAGATCTGAAAGGATCCGTAGCTGGCAAACATTCCTGTCCAAATAAATATGGAGTGCTGCTGAGGTTAGCACTTCCGGTGGTTTCCCTGATAACACTTCCATAGCGCAACCCTATTCACAGATTGATGATGGTGAAGAAAAAGTTGCAAACAAAATTTCGAGTTAAACATAAGAATCTCAGTTAGGTCAAGGTGACTTCCAGAGCCTCCGCCTGTTAGCTTGTGCGAAAAGCAGTGAGGTAATTGTGCGGACTAAGACATGATTTGATCTATTCCACAGAGGTGAATGGCAAAGACCACTGAAACCTGGATATCCCAACAGGGCAGCCGGAGTCGTGTGGTCAAGGTCTTCTCTAGTTTCCATTCTTTGGTCCTAATAAGCAATCTTCAAATGCATATAAGTCAGATTCACTCGAGAAGGCGATTGCCAACAAAGAAGCGGTGTTTCTGGTGATAATTGGATCAACTTCTCATTTTAGTTCCATTCATATCAGCTAGTGCTTCTTCAGACCACTGGAAAACGTTACAAAAGTGCATTTCAAAGTGCGTACTGTTCAGGTCAGAGCGTCTAAAATAAGCTAGAACAATTTTTCCAGGGTAATTGCTCTATCACGAGTAAGCAGCCAACGTTGAAAGACACCTACTCTGAGACAAGCTTGTGTCGGAGTGAGATCATATTTGACTCCAGGGAACCGATGCAACACGCGGGCACCTGAAAGAACGTGAAAAAGTGACAAGTGTTTGATATCGACAGTATATGATTCAAAACAGTGATTTCGAAATTTATATACCCTCTGCGTTAGGTTCATTATGCTAACTTGACTACATCCAAATTACGGATAGTAACAGTAATTTATTGATCCAGAGTAGCAGTGATGCTACGAAACAGTTTGTTGGAATCATTAACTTACGCCTTAGTTCCACAATCTCTGCTCCTGCTGTAAGAATGGCTCCAATAAAAATCAAGAGAAGTTGCATCATGAAGTTCATAAGAATTCTTGAAAGCTTCTCATGGCTTATATGGAAGCCGTAAAGCTTCGCTACCAGTCTCTGATGGTTGGTTAGCTTTTGCGGAGTCAGGGGTTTATCGTACTGCGTTTCAAGTGAAATAGCTATGTCCAACTGGAATGTCGTGGGTGTTAGAAAGATTCACAGACATTGAGATATAAGTACAAGCAAATCTCTTCGTACGGTAAGTCTTACAGACGAAAGAACACTTTCAGACAGGTCTACCGCTGCTATATCACGGGTGTTTATGTAAAGAAACAAATAGCCACGATCACTTGTTGAGGTTATAGGAAGATATCAAGTACTGTAAGATGTTGGAAGTTGTGAAAATCAAGAAAGTTCAATCTCAGTAGCTTTGTTCATATCGACTTCGAAAGTGTGCGCAAAATTTCCACGTCTAAACAGGCGCACGTGTTCACGCTGAGCGATGTGATTTGTATGCCTGACCCATCAAACGACAACCCGGTAGGTACCCTGTTTACGACGATCGACTGACCCGCCTGTCAGGAATCATCATTAAGGTAGCGCCACAGACGCTTGAAACCCGTTGGACAATTTTTAATGTTTGTTATAGGGGTGGGGGGTCGAGAAATCTATCGTTCAAATGAGTCTTGGTTACTACGGTTGCTTAAACGCAAAAAGTCTTGTTCGAATGTGTTAGGATAACCACAGTATTTTACCACCCATACAAACTTATGCAAGAACAATCCTCAGATTTTGTTCGGAAACTAATACTACCACGTTTCTTAGCTGAGCAGTGCTGAACTACTGCTTTGTAACGTTTGGTTCCATTCAGCACCAATGTGTCACTGATGAAACACAACTTGTTTTAGAACAACCTCAGAGAACGTCACTTCATTCAGATTCCACTTGCGATTTAGATGTTTCGCTGTGCTCTGTTCGCTCACTAGACCGACTAAATGAGGCTGAGCTCTTGCTTACACACAAAAAGTGGACAGCCACATTCTTCGAGTTCCACTTGCACAGTCTTGGGTATCAAACGAGCACCTGTGGTGCTCCCATTAGTTTATTGATAACTTTATGCTTGTTTCTGAAAAAAAATGGAACTCATGTAGAGCCACACCGCTTCAGTAGCAATCTGTACCAGTCTTCGCCGTTATTTCGTACATGAATGTTGGTCCCGTACGACCTAATCAGAACTATTTCGACACAGTTAACATCAAATCAAATAACTCAACATCCAACGCCGGGTGAGTCTCTTGTCATTTGAAACTGGCTCACAGTCACCGAAACTATTTTGCTCTTGACGAACGTCATTCACCATGTAGTATTCTGTTATGTGTTTGAAATGAAGAAATTTACTGATCTGCTAACCAATACGACTTCGTCTTCAGTATACGGAGCGCTTGAGCTTCGTCATTGACGAGTTGATACAGCTCATTTCTGGCTGTACTTGATATGACAGTTTCTATCGATGTTGTCACCGGTGCTTTTGTATGCTTCGTTGAAGATTATGGACATTTTTTATTTGAGGTGAAGCCTTTCGCAATCAATTAACTGTCATAGATTCATGTGTTTAGGGTCTCCTTCGTGCAGATATGCACAATAGTAAGTAACGTATTCTGACACGTTTTTGTCCCAATTTACGTGAAAACAAGGCCTACCATAGCCTCCCCACTTGCTGAGACGAATTACAAAGAAACAACCTGCGTCAGGTGATGCTCTAACACTTGGTGAAGATAAGGAATGATAAGATAAGAAATGAGAAGTCTCTGTTTAGGTTTTTTCACAACTACAATAAAATGTTGCACGGAAGGTATTTTACACAAACGGCTTACAACGACAAAGTGACCTCCTGTTTTGCTAGCGAACTAATGACCCCATGATATTAATGTTGCACGAAGGTATTTTACACAAACGGCTTACAACGACAAAGTGACCTCCTGTTTTGCTAGCGAACTAATGACCCCATGATATTGGGATTCTTTCTGTCAGTAACGGCGGAAGCACTGCAATGCCTGATTGGGCGTCAGACGACAGTGTTCTAAAGGCCGTGACAGTCACAAAGTGGTAGTGCACTCTAAACGCTGCTGATTTAATCTGTCCAGCTCAGCTAACTCATGGCATCGTCAAACAAAACATCTATTCAAACTTATTAATTTAAATCGCAATTCATTGTGTGAAAATTTCATGGTCAACGAGAGTACTATCTGCGGCTTCGCAGCCATTCAGTTAGGCCGTGAATAATCGTCTGTTGTTGGTTTGAACCCAGTTTTGTTTCTCACGCGGCCATTCGCGATCTACTTAATTCCAATCTTGCACTTTGTGGCAATTTCACTCCGCTCATGTTGATATAAACAGAGGGAGATCCCTCCCCCAAAGTGTCATTTACTAGCCTGTACTTGACACAAAAATCAGAGGTGGCCAGCCCTCGTTCTTGGTTTCAGGAATCCCTGAAATATCTGGATAAATTTCTCAGTCCATGTCCTGTTCACAACTGTTACTATTATGCGTTTGGGTTAATTTCTTTGGCTTGTTAAATCCTCATACTTATCCTTAGTGTGTCAACATATTCTATTTTGTCCTACGTCACCTAAAACACTGTCCCCACAGACGGTTTCCCGAGTTTGCTTTCCTTTCTATAATATGATGCGTGACACTTCTTCGCTAATCATCTCGGAACATTCGGCTCATCCTGAGTTGTTTACAAATCCTCAAGACACCATATCACTCGTAGTCGGATGAATAAGTGGACTTAGTTTTCTGAAAACCAAGTTGAATCGGCTAAACAAATTATGAGGTTCGTCTCAATTAAGCGTAGAATGCATATGCTTCCATTCCACGAGAATATTTCTCTCCCGTAGATTACGCGGCCATTTTGTAGCCCTGGGGCTCCGGGACCAAAGTGAGGCTAAACCTCGAAGTGCAAAAATCCGTATGTCCGGTGTTTATTGCCAGCCTCGTCGGTAGTAGCTGAACACAACTATTCGGTCATAAGTGGTCGGTTAGTAAGCTGACCAGCTGATATTCTAAAGGCCGATCTTCCTTAAATCACGGAATCCACACCTCCAGTGATGACACATGAGATGAAATTCTCGCTCGTCTTGCGAAATTATTCTTCCTCCAAGCAACTTATAAAATGTTCATGGTGTGTGGAGTTTTATGTCGAGGGTTCATCCTTTGAACAAAGCCTATGCAAGTCGAATGGCCTAGGAGCTGTGCGCAGTTACCCTATTTTTACTGAAACTAAAATGTACTCTGTTGGTGACCACATTCTTCTCCACTTTCACTGCTGAAAGCCGCACGTGGCTCGAAAGATTAATTGTTGAATGACTATTACCCTATTTTTACTGAAACTGAAATGTACTCTGTTGGTGACCATATTCTCCTCCAATATGAGTTAGTTTCACTGCTGAAAGCCGCAGGTGGCTCGAAAGATTAATTGTTGAATGACTAGTCCGGATGTTGCAGGTTCAAATGCGCAAGACTAGTTGTTCGCAGGAAGCTTGAAAAAACTGCACACTGCCTTCTGATTGTTTGACACTGTCTAAATTGACGTACAAAACAAAACCCAGATTGAACCTGTTTGTATTCTCCTAATGACGCAACCAAAATGACCATAAGTCTGAGGTATCCCTTCTTCAGAGGCTTCTGAATGTACATCCAAATATCTAATCGCTACATGTGCAGTCTTCTTGGTGAAAAAGTAGAAACGGTCACCAAATGGAAAGCAATACCATACGCGCTTTTTCACGCTCGAAACACACTAAGTAGATTTGCAAGGATTCAACCGCCTGGTGTTGAGCTTGAACGTGCACAATTAAGCCCAGTGCAAAGAAGCCGCATGCATTACCTGTACGCGTTGTGCATAGAAATTCAAGCGGACTGACCAATAAGACCTTGAAGCTGTCATTCATTGAAAAAGTCAAGGATGGAGTATTTTCTGTGACGTTCGTACAGAAGGTTGAAGCGGTTCTGATTTCTCAGTCAATGGAATCCACAGAAAGTGCCTGTGGGGGCGTCAAACCTTACGAGTACAGTAAAAGTGCTTGACATGAGAATGAACAAATATGTCTTGACCAAATTTATTTGTTTTTTTGTTGAGTATGCACTTCCTCCAAGATTTCAATGCCAAATTGTTTTTTTTCATTGCGTTCAGTGAATGGTCCTCGGAAAAGTTGGTAGCTGCGAAAGACGTTTTAATCGCTCTGGCTGAATCTTGCGCCACCCCCATACATGATTTCTACTAAGTGCTGTCGAAAAAATAATTTGTCACCAGGTAAGAGACTTATTACAACCACTTGAAGATGTTTTCCACTAACACACGTAGTTGACCACGCAACACCTGATGGACAGTGCAATAGTAAGCAATGAGTTTTGTGAACAAGGAATTGGTTGACTCCATCCTATTCCTATTCCTAACTCAACCTAATAAAGTACCAGAAACTAAAGTATTTCTGGAATGGGCACAAACGGTGTTCATTAGAACCCTGAATTATTACTCCCCTGTGTCGCAGCTGTCCTCATATTCTGCTCCATTCCTCCCCCTTTCCGGGAAAGTCTATTTTATTCTTCGCCGAATGTCTTATATATCCCAAACTTGACTACCTCCAGCTGATATTGATTTTCTTGTGCGGACGAACCACTTGCTTTCATTTGAAAAGCTCGCCGGTCCGAGAATAGTGGCTTGTAAAATGGAGAATAATAACTATCTTATAATATCTATGTGGTCGCTATTCACTTTCTGGGGAAAAAGGAGGTAAATCGATCATCCAGGTTATACTGCGGATACTTGAATAAGATGACTTATAAGAGCCAGTCGGATAGACTGCGCATCAGGATTCGGGTAAGGAGAGAGTCTCTTCTCTCGAAAGAAGTACGTTCTGGCCTGCAGCCACACAAACGTGAATGGATGCATCATATTTGGGTCCAGTTGGCGATCGGTAATATAGCTCGAAATGACCAGCAGACAAAATCATCCTGAGGGCGTTGTTCAATACTGATGATTTCGGTAATCAGCAGTTTGGCTGTATAGTCGGTAGTTTGCTGACTTCTTAGGTAGTCTTATGAGTATCGATCCATCTACGTTTTTAGTCCTTGACAGATCCGAAACCTTACACCTAAGCACTGTAACATGGACGAAGCAAGCGATAATAACACGACGCCGTTGATCTGTGTTTTCAAAGGCCCCGTCAGTCAACTTTAGGTTTGCTATATACTGACCAAACGCTGATCATTTGTGAAAGTTTTACGTAAATACTACCTTGTTGGAGCTATCGCTTCACGAAAATGCCGGCAGACTTGCGAACGACGAAACTGTTCTTTTTTGAATTTTTTTAGAAACAGCAATGATGCCATCGTGGTTCGATCCGTTACCAAAATTCTTTCTGGACCGGACCATGTCCAACTTCTCCGAGTTTCTGCGCTTTTACAAAAAAACTGCCTTTGCTCCAAAGTCTAGCCCACACAGAATGTGGCCCAAGTACACTTTTCAAGGGAAACTAATTACCAGAAAGTTTGACTGGTCAAACGAATAGCCTGCTACTTCTGAAAACAAGCTCAGATAGACCGATAAAGAGTCATTGAAGCCACACTGGTGTAAACCTTCTAGTTAGCCTACACTAATGTTTGATGTGACATAGATCTGGAGTAATAGACAGTACAGCTTGACGTCTAAGCACATAAAATGACTATTTGCCTGCCGCTAAGTAAAATTTTGACGCCAGTTATTTAAACGACCATGTTGAATCGTACTGCTCGGGCAGGACAGTTAACCACATACATTCGATTTGTTGATATTCTTCCAGAATTGTTTGTTGGAACAGCTTCTCATATTTTGTGTAAATGCCAGGTTTCTCAGAGCCGTTCATGTCTTCTCTTTGTAAAGAGAGAGCTGCGATCGAGAAAGCTTAGTGGTTAGAGCACAAATTTACTGACCGGAAGGTCTGTGGTTTGAACCCGACCTCTGCCTCTCGACTTCCCCTGTCTAAACTTGGGCAACCCAGCAGAATCCCAACCCTCGTGCTTCCCTGTGGTGGCATGGCAGTTGAATGATAAAAAGATGCTGCAGCTGGATGATTTTTTTGATCGATAAAGACCTGTTCTACTGCATTTAGCAAAATATGCAGCAATCAAAAGCATGTTTGTTTGCCAAATAAAACATCTCAACTACTCAGTATAAGCATTTTGCGATTTACTTTCAGTGAAAAGAAAGCCCCTAAAAAGAACCATTTTACGGTTCTTCATTTCAGTCTTTTAGACGTCTCTTCCTGTCTATAGATTTGAGTGATGTTGATTTGGCCTCATTCATTTTGGTGAGGCGCACTATCTGGAAAAAACCCAACTAGCTAAATCAAGCGTTAAAATTCAGAACGATGGCCTTTGCTTACTCTTTTGGTCTTCTATCTTCCAAGAATCCCATTGAGGGTGTTCAACACAAAGATTATTAATAACAATACAACAATTTAGGATTTGTTTATTTAGACAAACGTGTATGAAAAATAGTCAAAAAGAACAGTGTACCCTTTTTATCATAGTGCATCAGTCAAAATTTGCTAACCTTGCGTCGGACTAAACTATTCTCATTCTCAGTGGAAATAAGCAAGCGAGAAACCATTGTATCTGCATCGCGACCTTCCTTCGTTTAGCTGCTCCAGCAGGTGATGAACTTTGAATCGGTCAGCCGTTTTGTCCAGCGTCAACTCGTACGTGGCGATCAACTGTTTGTTAAGTACCGCTGGATGTTTGAAGTACAACTTGCAGTTTACAACGGTGAAATAAGCGAAACCGCGTCCAGAGATCTGTAGGTAACAAAAATAAGCAAATTTAATAGTACCTACTTGCTCCAAGGAATGTTTTGTGTAGACGACCTGTTGAAGCATGTAAGTTATTTTACCGTCTATGCAAAAGCCACGCCGATAAAGCAGAGGAAGAAATATTTGTACGAAATAGGTCCACCGCGGCTTAGCCACTCTGAGAAACTCAACTAAACTACAGATTCTTTTCGGAGGAACTGTGCCTCCTACAAAAGTTGAATGATAAACGTAGGCACTGTTGGTATGCTGCTAACTACATTGGTGAGAGTCCGACTGATAGGATTACACAGACTGATTTGTCATCTGAATTCACAGTCCTAAAGTTGTTGTTCATTAGTCACCTCTGCTGCGATCTGTAAAAACCTTGGTACAAAGTATCCACTGGAAAACTCGGGGTACTTGTTCCAAGGATGCAGTGGCTGAGTACGTTTGGCACAAGACCGCTCTGGGAGAGGGCACGTAAACATTTTCACTTCGAATCTCACTCGATGAGGGTTCATGACCAGGCACAGCCGTAGGCATGTGCTACTTAGGTGCAGAAGTCAATTCTATTATTTACCACTTTATGCCAAATAAACAGAATAGGCATAGAAAGCAGAGATACCTCTAATGTACAGTTTCAAGGCCATCATGCTGTCAGGAAAATTAAGTTAGATAAAATATACTTGATCCACTGTATAACCAATCGGCTTTTGCATACTATCCACTCTTGTTTATAGGCTTATAAGATCTCCCTGAAAATTCTTCTTAGTAAATTAACCTTCACATATACGGCATTTTTTCCAACTTCATTGCAGTCTAACGGTGTTTGCGAGATTTCGCATTAGGTTACCTTGCACTGTCCTCTTTCTGGCACCGTACACGAACCACTTGCCGTGGGCACTCTTGTTTATAGGCTTATAAAATCTCCCTGAAAATTCTTCTTTGTAAATTAACCTTCACATATGCGGCGTTTCCTCCAACTTCATTGCAGTCTAACGATGTTTGCGACATTTCGCATTAGGTTACCTTGCACTGTCCTCTTTCTGGCACCGTACACGAATCACTTGCCGTGGGCTTAGGGCTCAACGTTCGTTTCAGTTGGGAAGGCAAGCTTGCAGGATATCCACCAACCATAGTTTTACCATGCACTTCAAAGACCGGTTACCAACTCATGCGCATGAATGTGACTCTCCCTCCCCTCGGAGAGAGTCTGGCTGAAAGTGAAATATGTTGCATTTTGTAGGGTGTTAGCATCGCTTTAATGTGCATGTAAAATAGGCTCCCCTGGTTATGACCACTTTGTCTCAAGTAAACGACGGTGGCATCAGCACCCAACTTGAGTGCAGAAGATAATTTTCGCAAAGCCCCTGAATCTACTTGTTCGTGTTAATCTTTAGAAACAAGTCCCAGGGTGCCTACCTGCTTTTACAGGATTTCTACGGAAGATTTAAATAGGTCCGTAGCTATTGTGCTCGACTGCAAGGGTGAGTAGAAAATATGTGGGGCAAATAACCAAGGCGAGCTTTGACATTTCTTTGCCGGAGCGATCTAAGTAGCAGTTTTGTTGGTGATTCTTACGGAACTCGTTGATCGTAATGGGACATTTGATCAGTGGGCTTTGTCATTTGAAGGGACTGTTACCCAGGTGGATGATGAAGAGTTCAGACAAGCATTATATCACATACGAAAAGGTAGAAAGATGCAGTTGGTGACCTTTACTAAAGGATAAAGTTTAGGGAAACAACGCCCAGCTTATCAAAATAGTTTCATGTATTTATGGAGCGAAATAGAATGCACTGATGACATAGTGAGTTAATGATAATAAGGTTTTGAGAACTTACTTGAAAACTGCCCTTCATCTCGAATCTCGTAACAACGTATATGGTCACCTTTTCCAGTATCGTAATAGTGATCTAGATAGAACTTGCTTATAAGTGATTACCGTCTTTGGTTCGTGATATCTTACCACAATAAGAGATGCTGATGTGACAAAAGTGTAAAATGCTTTTTTCTTGTTTATTCATATCGCTGTCTTGTACTGATTTACTTATTTTAGCAATTCCATAGAGTAGATAGCACAGAACTTAAATGAGTGCCCATAAACCAGGGATAGGGCTTTGTTATATCTGCTGATTAGTAAATCTGTGATATTTGCTGCTGACCCACTTCAGTGCCTAGTGCCGAAAAAAAAGACTCACAGAAGGGAACACAACAGCTATATTCCGAACAAGCAAGTGCGAGAGCAAAAGTTACAACGGCCCCATGCTATTTAAAGTGGACTTTCTGACATTGATCCAAGCTATCTGATAGGCGTTAGTGAACACCCGTCAACATCGATCGTGCCTTTATGAAACGCCTAAATGCAGATCATATTCGGTCGTGCTTCTGTGGCGTGCATGAACACTCATCTGCTTTTGCTGAATCGATTAAATGATTGACTGGCCTGGATACTTGCCAGCTTTTCTGTTGAGATTTTGGTCGAGCGGTAGGTTTCGGGCGTTCTGAGGTTACATTCATGAATCTGGTCTTCCTGATGGGGTTAAAGCTCCGGCGCTCCGTCTGAAAAAGCGGACTCAGTAAAACTACCGCACCCAACCAAGCTGGCTACATACTGATTATCACATCTGGACAGGCGAAACGGCTCTCTTCCAACAGGTACGTACACCTGACGCAACGTATCCAATCATAAAACAGTAAATTTGCGGGTCGAACGGGCTGTACAATCCCCCTTTGAGGATTCAGTGGCTAGAAAACACCATGCTTTAATATCTCCATATGATTTCCGATTTGGTGTGAAATAGCCACAGTTCTTTCGAGAGGACGTTATCTGGTTGGTTTAAACAGTGATGGAATTTTGTTACAAAGAAGGTTTACATTATTTACGCCCTGAAATCTGAGGAGCGCTTGCCAAGTCTGGGTGATTTCCTTTTGAACAAAGAAACCATGTTAAATTTCAAGGGTTATCAAAAAATTTTAGAAAAAAACTACAAAAGGGACTCACTTCTGAGCAAAATGTTCGTGTATGTGGACCAGTAATCCATAATCCTGAAAAACCCAAGGTCGTCCATCAAAGATCTTGGCTGTGTGTTCCATTCAAGAACCCATGAAAATAAAGCAACATTCAAATCTGGCTCACCGCGACTGTTTGAAGAGTAATCACGGGACGAGAAGTCTACGAAGATAAAATAAACCGGTCAAAGCCAAACGGATACAAGCCAATGGGGAATTCATATTCTACTGTTCCTACAGAAAACATAAGTATGCATCATTTAGGAGGTAGAATTACCAGTAACTCGAAATATTGCAATATTATTGATAATACCTGTTGCCGTCATGCAGCTACCCGAGTCGTTGTTCAGTCTGCGTGTGGTTAGCCATGAAAGTCCATGTGCATTTATGTCACGGTATCTGGCCATAAGTTTCTTCACGTTAACGTACACTACAAAATCACCAATCCCATTGATGAAATTTTTCAGCTCGCACTCCAGGAGAAGCCCATTCTGCCAAAAACGTGGAGCCATGAGTAGCAGCTGTAAGTGGACAGGATAAAACAATCATCGTTAAATGCAGTTTGATAAGTGTAAAGCGGGAAAATACTCGTTGGTTTTAATAGGTGGCATCAAGCTAATCCAACCGTTTGATAGAAGACTTACATTTTGGCAGGCATCTTCACGAGTCAGGTCACCTTTGACGTCAGCAAAGCGATGCAACACGCGAGCACCTGTGGATATGCACAAAAAAGAGAGGCCCAGGTGCTGCCGTGGAGTACAAAGCTATCATGTCATGCGTATGCAATGAAACATATCGGAGTATTTCTAAATTATAGCAACCAAACCTTCCTAGTTGACATGTTTAGACGAAACGGAGTTTGTCTTGGTTTTGCTAACTCACAACATTGCCTCGGATTTTATCTACTTGTGGTCAACCCGCGGCATGCCAACAGACTACCACCGAGCCAGTTGTGTGGCTTCTATTACAGGTCAAGAATACGTGGTGATAAAGCAAGTGAGAAACTTCCGCCAGTCGGAAACCGCTGTTTGATAGAAAAAGATAAAAGAACATTTTAGCTTTGAGACGCCCAATTTTGAAAACCCTATGTGGGACAAAGCTGAAATAGTCATTTGGCCCAGCAAGTGTGCATCGGATTAAATCCACAATGGTTAAGTCCAAGCGTAAAAAAAAACTGGAATACGTGTTCAGCCAATAATCTTACTGGTCTGTGTTTCAAGAGTACGGAAAACCTAGGATGATGATACTGCCGTAAAATACGCGTCTGATTCAGTTGATTGTTTCGAACAATTCATGTAGCCATGAGACAACAGAATCCTACGGAGATGAGAAGGCCTGAAAAGCAAACAGACGGCTTGTCAGGGCAAATTGTGCATTGATGTGGATTACTCTAAGCTATCTACAATCACGAAAGAAAACATACCTTGTTTTTACAAATCGAAATGCAGTAATCCAATAGATTTAATTACATTACAGGGTGTAGATGCTGTGTGGTAAAAGTTTTTGTCTACTGACACACTTTAACATTTGTACTATAAACGTTTCCGTTCAATGATGAAAAAAATCGGGAAATTCACCAAATATCGGAGGCATAATAAAGCGTACTGACAAGTACATTCATCTAGGCATGAATGTGATTTTAACTGCTGGCTTGACTTAATCCAACCGAATCTCCCGTTTATAACCGTTCATTTTACCTGGTTACGGGTTGTATGGAGTCAAAGACATTTCAGAAACCTTATTAAAGTGTTACAGTCGGATAATACATTGCAATAGCTTAAATATCGTACCTAAAACGGGGGAGTGAGGAAGACTCGGGGGGAGCGTCGACCTAATGAACCTGAAGAAGATGTAACCGAGGTTGCCCTATAATTTTTAAAAGCATTGTGATTGGTGTATAGGTGTAAACAAAGTACAACCAGGTTTCTGCATTTCGTCTCAGAATTAGACCTTAGCGTTCGCATCAAATCAAAAAATTGCCACACCATTATATCTACTGATCTGCCTTACGAGATGTCCCAGTGAAAAGGTTTAACTCACGCTTGAGTTCGGCCTTGCACTCTGCCACGAGAATGAGACTCAGAACTACCAGGAAGAGTTGCATCTTGACGTTTATCGGTATTCTTTGCCACTGTTTGCATTATATTTAAACCCTAGAGTATGGTTGGTATTCGTCTTCGGGTGTCCAAAATGGCAGATTTTGTTTTCTCCAGTTATTGTGCTTTCTTGATGCACGTGTTCGAGAGAATCAAAATGAAAACATTTACAATCACAAGAGCTACCTTTTTATGTGCGGAATTGCAAGACGTGTGAGAGAAAAAGCATATATTGCTATTTTGACTATGATTTTTGTTTATTTTGCGTTTATTTTTCATCAATTCCAGCCGCCGGGCACNTAATGGGACATTTGATCAGTGGGCTTTGTCATTTGAAGGTACTGTTACCCAGATGGATGATGAAAACTTCAGAAAAGCATTAGATCACATGCGAAAAAGTAGAAGGATGCAGTTGGTAACCTTTACTAAGGGCTGAAGTTTAGGAAAACAATGCCCGGCTTATCAAAATAGTTTCATGTATTTATGGCGAAATAAAATGTACTAATCACATAGTTAGTTAATGATACTCAGGTTTTGAGAAATTATTTGAAAACTGCTCTTCATCTCGCATTTCGTAAAAGCGTATATGGTTACCTTTTCCAGTATCGTAATAGTGTTCTAGATAGAATTTTCTTATAAGTGATTACCGTCTTTGGTTCCTGATATCTTACCACAATAAGAGATGCTGATGTGACAAAAGTGGAGTATGCTTTTTTCTCGTTTATTTATATCGCTGTCCTTAAAAGGGTTCTTCTCTTGTACTGATGTACTTATTTTAGCAATTCCATAGAGTGGATAGCTCAGAATTTAAATGAATGCCCATAAACCCGGGATAGAGCTTTGTTATATCTGCTGATTAGTAAATCTGTGATATCTGCTGCTGACCCGCTTCAGTGCCTAGTGCCGGAAAAAAGACTCACAGAAGGGAACACAACAGCTATATTCCGAACCAGCAAGTGCGAGAGCAAAAG
>NW_008751824.1:1059519-1071342 GCF_000715545.1 Opisthorchis viverrini | reverse complement strand
GCTCTCAGAGTAACCACCGAAATTGGGCAGGAACCCCATATTAACGTACAATTTGGAGCCGAACAAACTGGCTTACCGGTCAAAGGTGCAACACAAGTTGGGAAGCCGGGATTCGTGTTTAAAACTTCATAATCTTATTGTCATGGTAGATGCTACGGATTGGGGCGTGCAAGTAGTATGTTTTCTCGTAAATCCGCTTCGCTTCTTTTGAAAAGGGAGAGCTATTACGGAATTTGTGGAGTCGGGTTTGCTTGGAATCGAGCAGCAGTCAATGAATTTCTAGGAATTTTCAGCTACCAGCACGTATATCAACACACACGTAGCACTACTGAACGCACAAACACTAACCCACCGCTACGCACAACTACGAGCTGATGATGTCACCTCGATTGGTGATAAAACGTTTGCAAGCAAACTTCCCAGCTCAGCGAACAAGCCAACGACCATCTACGCTGGTTTAGCTGCTGATATTCCCCTCTATGTTAAACCCTTATTGTTCTAATCCTATAGGAAGTACCAATAGCTTTCCATGTAGGAGAGCATTTGTGTTGGCTGAATTTCGGGGCTTACCTTTTCATACAATCCGCACCTAAATCTGAGCACTTGTAGTTCTTTCTTATTTGTTTGTTTATATCGGAATGATGGCTCCATTACGCATTTGCACGTCTAACTTTTACTTCGGTGATATTTCTCTTCTTCGCGATTTGTGTGGGGAATCCCAAGTTAGAATAAACTGGTCGGTGCACTACAGTTGTGGCTTTTTGAACTAATTCTTTGTATAAACATCACTCTTACAGGTTATCCAAAAGAGAAAAACAGGTTTGGAACAGGTAACTTCTTGCTGGACTGGTAACGTGGAAGTAAATGCAAGTAAACTGTTAAAAGTCGGAAACGACGCATTTACAGGCGTGCAACACATTAGGAAGGCCTTTGTGCGAGCAACCATGGCAATTCTTTTTCCCTCAGGTCTTCAACTCGTGAAAGCATAAAAACCAGCTTCAGTTACACTACAAAGTTAGCGATTCCGTTGATAAAATAAGCCAGCCTGCACTAATGGATAATCCTTGCATCTGTTGTTGTGGANACAACCGGGTTGTGAGGTCGGTTGTCAAGGATGACCTGCTGTAAATCTCCACTCCTCCGCGAAAGCTAAAAAAAATCACCCGGTAATTTCTTACTATGATGATTACGGCAGGTAGGCCCTTGGTTTGGAGACATATTTAAAGACAAATGCGCAAAATGCAAAAATTATATCATGCCAAACGCACCTGAGAGGTAAGTCGGCTGGATATCCGGAAAGTAAGAATGGTCTGCAGCATCCGAACCTTCGAGAAACGTCTTCATGGGAGACTGGGCATGACTAGTAACTGTGAAACACGAAGGTAGCTAATAAAGTTGTTTTTTGTTATTGGTTAGTACACCACAAAGTTATAGGATACCAGAAGTATCACGTGAAATGTTTGTGAAGTCCAAAAGTGAAAAATAACGAGAAGAAACATACTTGCACAATTTTCCTTCGTTAATGCCGAGTACCACCCATTTATGGTGTTACCACTAGGTCCCAAATTTTTGTTCCATTCGCAAGAATGACCAGCTCGAGATTTGTACTCAATTTGAGAGTCTTTATGGTGAGCTAGCTGGGCTGGTGCCTGTATTTTGGATGAAATTGACGTTATTCAACTCGTGTTATCAATAACTTGGCTACAAACCTGGACTTAAACGACTTCTAACAACGAAACATTTCAAGGTACCAAAATATTTACAGAGAAAATGACAAATTTTTACTGTCCAAGCCAGATGAAAGCGCAGAAATTGTCAAGATAGATAAATCTGACTACATTAATTAAATAAATACCATCCTCTTGGATGGATCCAAATTTAAGCAAACAGAAGCCGGTGAAGATAAGTCGCAGCCTACTGAAATAGCATGGTATAAAGTAGTATGACATCTAGAACAATCTGGAAGAATGAATGCTAATGCTCTGGAACGTACTTTCCCTAACATTACAACAATTTCTCCTAAAGGTGCATAAATCCACCCTACCTCCCAGGTTCATCGTCGATGTCTAATTCTCCTTATCTCACCTTCGCTAAATGGCTTGCCAGTCTGTTAAAAGCAGTCAGGAGAGAAAAAATGACAAGCGGTCTGGGAAATCTTTTTAAGTTCCTCTGTCACAGTAGAAATCTAAATGTCGATAAACGGTTGTTACTTGATCTGGACGTCTTGTCATTTTCTACTGCCGTGACACTCATGGAGACAGCACACTACGTTTGCCACCACGTTGAATGCGACGGTAAAGAAAAGGTTCACATTTCGGACCCTGAGGAGATACTGATAAATGATAAGGAACTATTGCATAAGAATTTCAGTTAACCTTCGAAAATTAAAGTTATCATCAGAGGACCGCTTTGCGATGGACCTGTAAATGCCAGTATATTTTCTTTGTAATCTTCCGTCCACGGCAACAGAAGCGTAGCTTAGCAGCCACAAAGAGATGCTCCTCCGACTGCTTATCATCCCAATTATTGTTCTTGGAAAATACATTCTTGCAAACTTGATTTCATGAATGTTTTACTCTCAAAAATGTACACTCTGTAAAGCACAATCTTGGACACTGTTCGTTTGGGAAGAATCCCGTCTACATTAGGCCTGTATTCAAAGGTGACTCGGTTGCCGAACTATTTAGAAGATTGGGGAATTCTGTTGATGCGATTTGGGTGGTCGTTAATCTGTTCTTGAGCCTCAGTTCCAGCCCCACTATTAGGCTCATTTTGGGGGACAAGACGTTGCGTCCTACCACCAGTTTCACGCGTACTCATTTGTATTCTCGTGCCAAGCATTATGCGTTGGTCGTAAGATAGGACATTTGTCGGACAGTATGAGAACGCAGTTCCGTCCATATAAATGGTAGTTTGATGAAACCAGTTTCGTCTTCAACAAAAAGTGCACCTAAGGGGTCATACACCGGGCACCTATTTACCGATCACGGCTGGTACGACCCAGACTACTATCGACCACATGGACGATTGGATTCCGAATGTGACTTACAAATTCGAGTTCAAAAGAAACTCGTATGACTTCTGCACTTGAGGTTATCTGCGCAAAATTCGGTCCCACAAAGTTCTCTTACATTGATATCACCCACTTTATTCCAGTCACAGCTATCTACGCTACCTTCATTCTTCTCATGCGAATCTCTGCAAACTATAATGCCGTTGTTAAAAATACTTCTACAGGTCATTCCCAGGTAACAATGATAAATGTTGAGTTTCACATTGTTAATTTTAACAGTTCTGAATCATTCAATTTTCCGCTCACAAATGTTGTTTCATTTGGCCAATGCTTATACAAATCACTCATTGCTATCTTATTCATGTTAGTTCTTGTGTATAGCCCGTTTAATCTCTGGTGCTGTTTAGAGCAGACAACAACAAGAATCTTCATCTTTGTTAAACAAATTTGACAATCTGAAAGCACTGGTTACAAGCGATTCTCTTACAGTCGATAATTTGTAATGTAACTCCAAGCAGTTTGCTGGCATGCAACACGTTAACCGTAACGAGCGTGTCGTGCTTCAGCTCCTGATACCTGCAGTAAGGTCTCACATATAAGTCAGTGGCAAGTGATTTTCAGGCATGATTAAATTTTGGTCTCGAGCGTCAAGAGGAGTAGTTACGGAGTTCTCGTGAAAGATGAACAATTCAATATACTTGGTCCCAACGCCGGTCAAATGTCATAGGTTTCACGCGCATAAAAGTTCTCGACTTATGTTTCAAGATTCCACAGTAGACCATGGATAGACAAGAGTAAATGCCTCCACAAAACCTTTGACAACTACAATTTTTAACGAATGCAGAAGCTATCAATATCACCGAGCGTTTACTCTTTGTTTCATAAAGTGACTACTACACGGTCAATGCTACCTCGTCGACGTGCCGAATAAGTCCTGAAAAAACGCGCAGTTGGCAGACTGCCGCTGCCACCTTTATATTAGATCAGCAGGCATTGTTGAGAACTGCAGTCACATGAAACTCTGTGACAATCTTATGGACTGTGCTATCCAGTAGTGATTTACGGCGCCTGTGAGATTTATATTACCTTGACTTGAATCCATAAATGCAGTTGGCAGACTGCCGCTGCCATCTCTATATTAGATCAGCAGGCATTGTCGAGAACTGCAGTCACATGAAACCCTGTGACAATCTTATGGACTATGCTATCCAGTAGTGATCGATGGCGTCTGTGTGATTTATATTACCTTGACTTGAATCCATAAAATTGCCATACGGACAAGAAAGCCAACCGAAGAATGATGACAAAACACGGACAAAACACCCAATTTAAGCGGCTTCCTCATAGGAGTGGTTTTGTTGCTGAAATATATGCCAATAGACGTGAATAGTGATTGCTGCTAATGTGGGCTGAATTAGGCGGTGAAATTATTAGGGTGTTATGAATAGTGGATGTTGACAAAGACAAAGGACACGGAAGACAAATAATATGAGTAGTATCGTCTAGACAAACCTTGGAACTACATATGACCGAGGGACCAAAGTATGGACATTAACCTTTAAACATGTTTGGATTTCGGTTTTGCAGCAAACTGGTGATCGTCGAACTCAAATGTATACATACAATTGGTGGTATCACATGCGAAACAAAAGAAAGAGGGTCAACCTAAACATGGTCAACTTCTATAAACTCCAACCGAAAGTTCACAGCTTCTCACTAACCACCAACGACTTGGCGAGTTCAGCAAGGTCAGTGAATAAGATTATCGCCAAATTTAATATACAAATTTAACGTTCATGGAAGCTGATTACACTTGGTTTGTATGTAGTGAATGGGCGTAAAATCCAATCTCTTTTTTCGAACGACATGACCAGCTACGACGTTTTCCATGCTTAGCGTCGGGCTCAGTCCTTGTAAGGACGTCCATAATGGTTAGTATTTTTTTGGTTTTCGAACAGAGAGGAGGAATTTATGAAAGGATAAACTCTTACTAGTAGGCCAGTGCGCTGACAGCAGCAAATTAAAAGGTATGGCAGGGAACGGGGGGATTAATCAGTTAAATGAGCAAAAGGGGGATTTGGGAAAAGTTCATGTTTTAATTGATGATAAAATGCAGATGATAATTACGCTAAAGTAAGCACTTGTTTGGTAGTCATATCTAGGGTTGACGTGTAATGCTTAACAGGTTCTCAGTCGTACGTTGATGTGGTGGGTCACGGCTCTTTACAGCGCTGTTAAAAGACCGTAGTTCGGTAAGTATTTCGCTCAAAACGGACAATTGTTCAATGAGTACATAGTTCGATTGAAATTGCTTTTGTGTTCGATAAATGGGAAAGGTAAACTTTATCTGAGGTTAACTTAAAAAGATCATTTTAAGGGAGCAATTGGAAAACTAGAGTGATCCATGGAAGGAAAGGGAGCCACGTTCACCCTCAGTGTTGTCGACGAATGCGGGTTGAATTCCAGTTTGGTAAGACTGAGGCGGTAGATACACCGTGGATAAGTCTGGCAGAGTCTTGAAATGCTCTCATTATAGGCTCCAGGGACATTCCGTCACGTTCGCGTATAGTCGTACAAAATTCTTCGATAGGGTGGGATGTAAGTTTGCAGGTCTTCAGTCTAAAAACCTGTGTATTATTTTGTAAAAAGTGTAACTTATGAAGGCAATCATCTTTATAACTTGTTCACAGGAAATGGAAGTGGAAAAAAAGCAAATCAGTTTGCAACTGAGGAAAGTTCATGAGATTTTCATCCAATGTGATGGATCCTGAATCGGTGGTTCAGCTAAGTGGATAAAGACCACAAGTGTCATTAAAAGTGACTAGATTTTCAGAATGACTAAATGTCGCAGACCTCTACTTCCGTCAGGTTTAAGTGGACCGCATCGCGTAGTTTCCCGACAAGGAAACATAGAGTCGTCTGCAAGCAAACAGGTACTGCCAGTCTGACAGTAACGATATCCTGGACAGGCTATCGAGTTGGATCAGGATACTCCCAGGATTAGCAACCCTGTTACCAGGCCGGGAGGATGGGTTCAGTGGTACGGAACGTAGAATGCTCCCAAAGGAATGTGTGAATTTGGTGCTTTATTGTAGGGTTATCGTAAACATAGACCTGTCAGTTACTTGACTGGGGAAATGTAGCTACTGCGGCTTGACAAGATCTTCTGTGAATAATTAGGTGGATTAGATAATAGATACAGAAAGCGCTCTGTAAACCTTATTTCCTCAGACAGATTAGCTGTTCTGATTGGTTGCTTTGTAACTGACTGTCCTAGAATGAGTGATCTGTCTGAAGCGGAATGATAAGAGGCTTCTTCCAAGAGAAAAACAATTAGCTGACAATCGATTTGAAGATTAATTTATTTAGTAGGTAGTCACACTTAGTGTTACCAAAAAGTGGACAAAAATTTGAGGAGGGATCCTCAGCAAAACTCGTTTGAATGTTATGAGAAAGTACGCTGCACCGTGTTCGTTCTAGAAAATGGAGCATTCGTAGTAGTTAGGAGCAAGAAAAGGACGCATCAGAATGGACTGTTTTGAGTTAACAACCTGACAGTTTAAGAGACTGCAGGGAGCATCGAGACTGGCACCAATCAGATAGTTAGCCTTGGTTCAGCGAGACTGAGAATTTTCACACCTCGAGGGAAACCCACCAATTTCACACGCATTCATGTTTCCTAATATGTGCGTAATTTCTGTACAAGTAGTATCACGTAAGCAAGTAACACGTTAGCCACAGGATTAAACACATAATCCAGTTCATGATTAGTGCGTTTTTAGGAAGTAATTATGTGCTATTTATCAATGAGGCGATTAGTTTGTATGTAAAGGTACATGTGGTGCAAATAACGAAAGAACTTTTGCTCAAATTTCTATCGTCTTAATCTCAATAAAATTTCCTACTAATGGTAGTAAACACAAGACAACCAAGATTGGAACATGAGTACCATCAAGAAATACTTTTATGGAGCTGGTGAGTAGAAACAGATATCATAGTTTGCAGCTGTTTGAGTTTTGCTGTGGAAAACGAATACGAACAACTCACCCAAACATTCACCAAAACGTAACCACGTGAAAAATGTACATAACAAAACAACTTGGCCACAAAAATTCTAGCCGAATTGCAGACATTCCACAACCAGAAACAGCTTTTAGACGACAAGAATATGACCAGAATGCACTCACCTAGATCACGTTGAGATGGTATGGAGTTGTTTGTAGTCGTATTGAGTAGCATTCTGTTAGAGCAGTGAAAATGCATGAACTGAGAAGTGGGTACGTTTGTATGCGTAGTTATAGTTCTCTTTTTGAACGGCCGACCACCATTTGGATATGTTAGTTTACTAACTATGCGCACCCGACCACCGTTGGATATGTTATTTTACTAACTATGCGCAGACATCTAGTGATTCTACTATTCTTGACCGATCAACTCATGTGGAATGTTGGTCAGGCACATTGTATTCGAAAGATCCCGTTTGGGTTGGTTGCTCGAGTAAAGCTCATCCTAAATGTTTGTGACGCGCTTTTGTCTAAGGATACTAACTGTTCATTTTCGAACATCAAAGTTCGTATCACGGAAGAGTGGACTTGAATACAACTGAGTTCTGCTTGAAGCAGTTATTAGTTTTGTAGCTGTTGATTTGATTGCTCAACTTTAGTAGACTCATATATCGTCTACTGTGAGACTTTACCCTCTGAGAAACTGAAGTTCTGGCAAATAACTATTGTCAACTGTCTACGATGCTGAACACCTTTCCAGTAAGAAACTTTATTTCATTTTTGAGCAGATTCCTTGTTTCCTTCAGCTCGTGCACCTGATTCCACAACAATAGATGCAAGGATTATCCAGCAAGTGCAGGCTGGCTTATTTTATCAACGGATTCGCTAACTTTGTAGTGTAAGTGAAGCTGGTTTGTATGCTTTCACGAGTTGATGACCTGAAGGATGAAGAATTGCCATGTTTGTTCGCACAAAGGACTTCCTAATATTTTGCACGTCTGTAACTGCGTCTTTTCAGACTTAACACTTTACTTGCATTTACTTACACGTTAACAGTCGAAAAAGAAGTTATCTGTTCAAAACCTGTTTTTCTCTCTTGGATAACCTGTAATAGTGATGTTTATCCAAAGGATTGGTTCAAAAAGCCACAATTGTAGAGCACCGACCAGTTTATTTTAACTTGGATTTCCCCACAGAAATCGCGAAGAAGAGAAATATCACCGGAGTACAACTTAGACGTGCAAATGCGTAATGGAGTCATCATTCCGATATAAACAAACAAATACGAAAGAACTACAAGTGCTCAGGTTTTGGTCTGGATTGTATGAAAAGTTAAGCACCGAAATTCAGCCGACACAAATGCTGTCCTACATGGAAAGCTATTAGTCATGCCTATAGGATTAGAACAATAAGGGTTTTCCATAGAGGAGAATGTCAGTAGCTCAGGTAGCGTAGATGGTCGTTGGCTTGTTCGCTGAGCTGGTCAATTGGGTGGCAAACGTTTCAACACAAATCGAGGTGACATCATCAGCGCGTAGTTGTGCGTAGCGGTGGGTTAGTAGTTGTGCGTTCAGTAGTGTTACGTGTGTGTTGATATACGTGCTGGTAGCTGAACTTTCCTAAATATACATTGACTGTTGCACGAATGCAAGCAAACGCGACTCCACAAATTCCGTAATAGCTCTCCCTTCTCAAAAGAAGCGAAGCGTATTTACGAGAAAACATACTACTTGCACGCCCCAATCAGTAACATCCACCATTACAATAATATGATGAAGATTTAAACACGAATCCCGGTTTTCTAACTTGTGTTGCACCTTGGACCGGTAAGCCAGTTTGTTCGGCTCCAAATTGTACGTTAATATGGGGTTCCTGCCCAATTTCGGTGGTTACTCTGAGAGCGATCTGCAGACATAAAATGTAAAACTTTCTTTGATCTCAGGGCGAATATGTATGAAGAGAAGAAGAACCAATTCGTGAATTGGGGAGCATCTAACGTCTTCTTGGGGGTGAGTAAAAAAATTCGACTACATCAAGGACAGGTCGGTTCGGAATCGCTGTCATGGCTATCTAGGTGTAATTAAGTACAACTAAGGAATTTTTTTAATTCTTGGCTTTATTATATGTATCCGGCAGGCACCGCTGCATTTTGAGGGCATTATTCGAGATCCCCGAATAGTCTCTTCTTTATCGCAATTAAACTGACAAATTATGACTGGTCATCCCCCAGCAACTCAGAGCTGAATAGACTGTTGATGCGAATGAGGACACGGGATAAAAAAAACAACCAATGGAACCGCACGACTGAATAACTAATCGCGGTCAAAGGTCATCCCCGGCTACCAGCGCGTATATCAACACACACGTAACACTACTGAACGCACAACGACTAACCCACCGCTACGCACAACTACGCGCTGATGATGTCACCTCGATTTGTGTTGAAACGTTTGCCACCCAATTGACCAGCTCAGCGAACAAGCCAACGACCAATAAGGGTTTTTAGCAGCTTTTGTTTGCACACACTTCTTTTTGGCCCTTATTTCCGCATACCTCTACGGTACTTGTGGCTGTTAAGCCTGAGCGTGCTGCTTTAATTTGTGTTGATATCCAAACCACGGGTTAAGTAAAGTTTAGGCGATTACTGTGGTCTCAGACTGCCCTTTGTTTCTAGCTATGCGGCAAAATTAAGCTGCGATTTGGATGTCGCGCTGGGATTTAGGACCGACTTCTACAACAATTAGTGCTTAGGTTGTTGTTTTATCCCGTTTGGTCCAAGGCAAAGTAAAGTGTAGTCACAGCTACTTGGGGGCCTGGAAAATCCTACATCCTGATCCAGTATAGCATCGATCTTTAAAAAAATGTTCAAGTTATTGAGTTACACCGAATTCGGCATTGAAATGATTGATGAAGTGAATCGAATTAAAAACGAGCAAATGAAAAGTATTTGCGTGAATAAGACGAGTAACTAAAATAAATCAAAGATTGAAAGAAAGCTCCTAGAAATGTCTTTGCACAAAGAGTTTCTTGAAGTCAAGAACGCAACCCTTGAAGCCACGATCATGAGGATGGACAAGTCATGATGAAAAATCTACAGGAGAAATGTAGAATGAATGAAGTTAGTTTGTTTATTCGGTAAAGTTGACCAAAACGGGGATGAGTAAGTGAGTAAGGGATAAGTCCTACATATATCTGAGGTTTGCCCGACACAGTTAATTAAAGTTGACCGCACGAGGACTGACAATCATCTTCATTTCAAACTTTTCGACAAGAACTGAAGTTGCGGACCAGGCAAATTTCCTACTATCGTATATTGCCTGCTGTTTTCTCGCGAGGTTCAACATGCAGTTGAGTTTAAAGGTGTTCGTCATAAGAAATGGACTAAACAGAATACTCAATCGGGACATGAAAGGGCCAGCAGGTTTAAAAAAGGAAAACTGGTTGAGCTGTATTGTGGCACTGTAACTAGTTGGTTCACGATTGTCGTCCTAAATTTCACAGTATGGCAAAACTTTGCGGTGTAAAACGAACTCAGTCCCTTTGGACTAGGTGAAAAAGCTCACTAATCTTAGTTTCTTATCAGGTGCTACTTGGTGGAGGGTGCATGACCATAACGCGAATTGAATTTGCAGCTGAAGCTAATCCGCCTTAGTTGAGCTCGATAATTTCTTTGATATTTTGAGAGTAACAATCTGGCTGACTACTAAACAAAATTTGTTAGTGCATCAGTGACAAGGAGCAGGTTATGCTCCTCATAAAAAGCGGTATTTAAATTAATGAACTTTGCTCAGTTTCAAATAATGTACTAATGTACCTGACTGGATTAAGGATTAAGGACCTATAAAGAAAGATTTGTGCTCAGGAAGGTTGTCAACAAAAATAAACAAGGTGCATTTTAATGACAAAGATTGTTTTTCACAGCATTGTCAAGAACTGCGTGGTTGGCATTAAAAATATGAAAGTGAATGTTTCTACCTTTTGCTTAACTGAAAACTGTTCATCCTACTTGTATCTGCGGATACTACTGATGAGTCATGCGAGTAGTACGTGGTTATCTCGTATCTCCACCTCACATCTAACGGAAGGTGGGGTTTATCATGGAACTTGTGGAACCGATTTGCAGCGTTCGTTCAGGTTTGCGTGTTAATCAATAAATATCCACGAAAGTCCAAGAAGGCACATGAGGATGTCCAGTTTTTAAAAACAAAGTGCACATGAGATGTTTACTTTGTTGTCCAATAGATTGCAAATGCATATCTGGTGTTTGCTATTAAGTGGCTTCGCGGCAGACTGCTTCCCTCCTTGCCCAGTATAACTCAAGGTCTTTAATGTTGTTTTGATCAAAGACAAAAGTAAGCAGAGCAACCATCCTATGCAAATAGTTGAAGCGATAATTTCGAAGTGAATAATGGTGGTTCCTTTCCAGTAATTGGACCACAATGCTGTTTTTTGCTTTTGCATTGTCTCGTTTTGCCTCATTTTGAGACATTGCACGAAAAATCAAACCTCGGCTAGTAAACATTAAACGTTTGTGCAAGCCACACCAGTCATTTATGGAGATTATCTATCCATTTAACTCCTCTTTATTAAGGCCATATTGCGTGCATATTTAGTGACCCAGTCCAAAACGTCCACATCTTATCAACTTGGGGGTGCCCTGACCTCAGAGTAGAATTCGTGCACTATATCATCATGTATCTTCTCAGAACGTTTAATGAAATGGCTGTGTTGGCTGAATTTAGGCAGAGGGTAAAGTCAACCGTCTGTTAAGGATCATCAGCCTATTCAGCTTTGAGTTGCTGGTGA
>NW_008751824.1:1057099-1058257 GCF_000715545.1 Opisthorchis viverrini | reverse complement strand
CTACGCGATGCGGTCCACTTAAACCTGACTGAAGTAAAGGTCTGAAATATTTAGTCATTCTGAAAATCTATTCACTTTTAATGACACTTGTGGTTTTATCCACTTAGTTGAACCACCGATTCAGGATCCATCAAATTGGACGAAAATCTCATGAAATTTACTCATTTGCAAATTGATTTGTTTTTTTTCCACTTCCATTTCCTGTGAACAAGTTATAAAGACGATTGCCTTCATAAGTTACACTTTTTACAAAATAATACACAGTTTTTTAGACTGAAGACCTGCAAACTTACATCCCACCCTATCGAAGAACTTTGTACGACTATATGCGAACGTGACGGAATGTCCCTGGAGCCTATAATGAGAGCATTTCAAGACTCTGCCAGACTAATCCACGGTGTATCTACCGCCCCAGTCTTACCAAACTGGAATTCAACCCGCATTCGTCGACAACACTGAGAGTGAACCTAGCTCCCTTTTTTTCCATGGATTACTCTATTTTTCCAATTGCTCTCTTAAAATTATCTGTTTAAGTTAAGATAAAGTTTACCTTTCCCATTTATCGAACACAAAAGCAATTTCAATCGAACTATGTACTCATTGAACAATTGTCCGTTTTGAGCGAAATACTTACCGAACTACGGTCTTTTAACAGCGCTGTAAAGAGCCGTGACCCACCACATCAACGTACGACTGAGAACCTGTTAAGCATTACACGTCAACCCTAGATATGACTACCAAACAAGTGCTTACTTTACCGTAATTATCATCTGCATTTTATTCCCAAATCCCCCTTTTGCTCATTTAACTGATTAATCCCGCCGTTCCCTGCCATACGTTTTAATTTGCTGCTGTCAGCGCACTAGCCTACTAGTAAGAGTTTATCCTCTCATAAATTCCTCCTCTCTGCTCGAAAACTGAAAAATGCTAACCATTATGGACTTCCTTACAAGGACTGAGCCCGACGCTAAGCATGGAAAACGTCGTAGCTGGTCATGTCGTTCGAAAAAAGAGATTGAATTTTACGCCCGTTCACTACATACAGACCAAGTGTAATCAGCTTCCATGAATTCTAAATTTGTACATTAAATTTGACGATAATCTTATTCACTGACCTTAACTGAACTCGCCAAGTCGTTGGTTGTTAGTGAGAAGCTG
>NW_008751824.1:1051452-1053551 GCF_000715545.1 Opisthorchis viverrini | reverse complement strand
GTGCTACGTGTGTGTTGATATACGTGCTGGTAGCTGAAAATTCCTAGAAATTCATTGACTGCTGCTCGATTCCAAGCAAACCCGACTCCACAAATTCCGTAATAGCTCTCCCTTTTCAAAAGAAGCGAAGCGGATTTACGAGAAAACATACTACTTGCACGCCCCAATCCGTAGCATCTACCATGACAATAAGATTATGAAGTTTTAAACACGAATCCCGGCTTCCCAACTTGTGTTGCACCTTTGACCGGTAAGCCAGTTTGTTCGGCTCCAAATTGTACGTTAATATGGGGTTCCTGCCCAATTTCGGTGGTTACTCTGAGAGCAATCTGCAGACATAAATGAAAAAGCCTTCTTTGCTCTCAGGGCGAATGGAGAGAAGAAGAACCAATTCGTGAATTGGGGAGCATCTAACGTCTTCTTGGGCGTGAGTAAAAAAATTCGACTACATCGAGGACAGGTCGGTTTGGAATCGCTGTCATGGCTATCTAGGTGCAATTAAGTACAACAAAGGAATTTTTTAATTCTTGGCTTTATTATATGTATCCGGCAGGCACCGCTGCATTTTGAGGGCATTATTCGAGATCCTCGAATAATCTCTTCCTTATCGCAATTAAACTGAGGAATTATGACTGGTCATTCACCAGCAACTCAAAGCTGAATAGGCTGTTGATGCTTAACGGACAGTTGACTTTCCCTGTGCCTAAATTCAGCCAACACAGCCAGTGGATTAAACGTTCTGAGAAGATACACGATGATATAGTGCACGAATTCTACTGAGGTCAGGCAACCCCAAGTTGATAAGATGTGGGTCACTAAATATCCACGCAATATGGCCTTAATAAAGAGGAGTTAAAAGGATAGATAATCTCCATAAATGACTGGTGTGGCTTGCACAAACGTTTAATGTTTACTAGCCGAGGTTTGATTTCTCGTGCAATGTCTNAAATGAGGCAAAACGAGAAAATGCAAAAGCAAAAAACAGCATTGTGGTCCAATTACTGGAAAGGAACCACTATAATTCACTTCGAAATTGTTGCTTCAATTATTTGCATAGGAAGGTTGCTCTGCTTACTTTTGTCTTTGATCAAAACAACATTAAAGACCTTGAGTTATACTGGGCAAGGAGGGAAGCAGTCTGCCGCGAAGCCACTTAATAGCAAACACCAGATATGCATTTGCAATCTATTGGACAACAAAGTAAACATCTCATGTGCACTTTGTTTTTAAAAACTGGACATCCTCATGTGCCTTCTTGGACTTTCGTGGATATTTATTGATTAACACGCAAACCTGAACGAACGCTGCAAATCGGTTCCACAAGTTCCATGATAAACCCCACCTTCTGCTGGATGTGAGGTGGAGTTACGAGAAAACCACGTACTACTCGCATGACTCATCAGTAGTATCCGCAGATACAAGTAGGATGAACAGCTTTCAGTTAAGCAAAAGGTAGAAACATTCACTTTCATATTTTTAATGTCGACCACGCAGTTCTTGACAATGATGTGATAAACAATCTTTGTCAATAAAATGCACCTTGTTTATTTTTGTTGACAACCTCCCTGAGCTCAAATCTTTCTTTATAGGTCCTTAATCCTTAATCCAATCAGGTACATTATTTGTAACTGAGCAACGTTCATTCATTTAGATACTGCTTTTTATGAGGAGCATAACCTGCTCCTTGTCACTGATGCACTAACAAATTTTGTTTAGTAGTCGGCCAGATTGGTACTCTCAAAATATGAAAGAAAGTATCGAGCTCAACTTAAGGCGGATTAGCTTCAGCTGCAAATTCAATTCGCGTTATGGTCATGCACCCTCCACCAAGTGATACCTGATATGAAATTAAGATTAGTGAGCTTTTTCACCTAGTCCAAATGGAATGAGTTCGTTTTACACCGCAAATTTTGCCATAATCTCAAATTTAGAAAAACAATCGTGAACTAACTGGCTACAATGCCACAACACAGTTAAACCAGTCTTCTTTTTTAAAGCTGCTGGCCCTTTCATGTCCCGTGTAAGTGTTCTGTTCGGTCCATTCCTTAGGACGAACACCCTTAAACTCAGCTGCATGTTGAACCTCGCGAGAAAACAGC